>NC_040905.2:25783178-26087688 GCF_004126475.2 Phyllostomus discolor
CTGCTGTGTGCCAGGCCACAGAGGTGAGCAAAAGAGTCAATGTCCCTGGCTCCACGGAGCTTGCATTCCAACTCAGACAGCACTGAGGTGGGTGCTGAGGGGGGCGCACATGTCAACAGGACACACTCTGATTTTGAGGTTTGCAGATTAGTAATTTATATGAAAGTAGAAACTCAAGCCTAGGATGCTACCAGTTGAAGAGATTTAAATATCCTTTATAATTTCCCTTTTATGACGTTACTAAAACAAATCTATCGACATATTTGAGTACCTATTGAGTAGTATTCTAGTCATTTCAGAGGATACAGAGAAAGAATAATACAGGTCCTACTGAGGAGAAGATTGCTAAGGAAATAATTGCCATTGAGAACAACTATACAATTTAAATGTATGTGATTTAATTTTTGCTGGAAGTCATAAATGCAAAAGGCACTTGTAGAAATGATAAAATTTCTGTAGGTTAGGATCACCAAGGAAAACTGTCTTCAGACATGTGAATTGTCAGGAATTTGTATTTAGACTGAATTTTAATATGACAATCATTTTGAGTTCTATAATTTATAATATTCTCTAGTGATCCATTAAGAAGTGGTATTTTTCCCACTGGTACTAATAGAAATACATTAATACATGTATAATTAATCATGAGTACATATGAACTGTAAAGACTAGGATGGGAAATGGATGAGAAACATAGCAGGCCTAAGATTTCAGAATTTGTGATATATTAGTTCAGTAAATATTTATCCCAAAGAGATTTATTATCAGATGTAAATCAGATTTATATCAAATTTGCTGATGGGTGCAGGCAATTTACAAAACACAGGGGATGGAGATTACTGTCACTGGTTAGTACTGAGTTACCACTTATAAGGGAAGTAAATATTTTCCCATTGGAGTAGCTGAGTGTAGCCTGCAGGTGTTCCACAGTATTAGGGTAAGGCCTAGTAAGGCCAGCCGTATTTGGAGACCTTGTAAGTAAATGTGCTGAGATTAAGGGTAAACAGATAAAGAGTAAAATGGGGGAAATATGAATCCATAATTCTTATTTGCAAACAGCTTATATGTGATAATTTATTGAAAACAAACTTCATAAGAACTTAGCCTTTATAAAACTTCATTTAGAAAAATGTCAAATTTTCAATGCAGAAAATTAAGCACAAATCCCCTTACGTTGGAAGCAGGTTTTCTAATAATTAATATGATCATTCAGAAAAGAGGTGATCTTTCCATAAGAACATGATTTATTTATGCTGAAAACTACTGGAGGAAAATGTTTTACTTTTATTCTTTCTGATGCGGGAGCCAGGAGGAAAGTGAACAGTGATTCTAATATGGCTGTGAAAGGTTATGCTACCTGCATCTCTCCCTCCATTCTCTCACCCTCAGAATACACCATTGTCTACAAGTCATGCATGATATTCTTTTTTGGATTATGTTTTATAATTGTCATGTTGGGGAGATTTATATTGCCCCAAGACCAAACTTCAGAACTGGAAGTTTCCTGTTGTCATTGCAGTGTGTAACATTTTAGAATAGGTGATTTGGCCTTTATCAGTTACATTTTCGTTTTCTTTTACCTGGAAGCATGACTGGTCTCCCCCCACCAAGAAATTAAAGTGGCTTCTCTGCAGCATCCCTGGTGGGGAAACCACCGCCATTGTTTATGTTTCTCCTTCTGGGAAATGCCATACAGGCCTGTGACAAGAGAAGGATATTGCTATGGGAGTGTAAGATTTAGAGCCAATGGAACGTGAATCCCAGAATTAGTTGGCAAACATAGTTAATAACAGAGAAAATGTACAAAAGAGTCACAAGATCACTGATGTATTTAAAGTCTAGCCTTGAGTTCTGAGAAAGACTTGGGTGGGTGTGTGGTTGAATGGTTTCTGCTGAGACTGATTTGGCCAGATGAAAGTGCCGAGTCTCACACACAGAATAAGATAAAATTCCCTTGCTTTCTCTGTGCAGCCTGAATATAGCTATTAGTGTATTGCAAAAAAACCCCCAAAACAAAACAAATCAATTTTAATGACAAACACACTCAATGAAAAAGGCTTGGCTAACTTTTAGTAAGGTCTCACTCTTCATCTGGAAGCCTAAGGAAGTCTCTTCACTGAAAGTTTCATGGGCATGTTTCCAGCTAGATGATCTACCATTCTTTCCCCCTAAACACACACACACACACACACACACACACACACACCCCCCATGTGCACATACACAAATTCAAACAGTACAAACATATGCACTTCTATATATACACACTCTACATGCATACATATGCTGCATGCGTACTGATGCATCTTTTAAAACTGAAGTCTCACTGTAATGAAAGTCAGTATCTTTTATGCATTAGGGAACCAGATAAAGCTGAAACCCTACAATATCACATAACAACCAGCACAGAGTATTACCAAAAATCCTAGGAAAAGCTACAGTTTATACCCAAGCCTAGCCCATCTCCCGTAGCCCTTGACACATACAGCCATGTAAGTGCTCTATTCTCCATAGGCTTGGGTCCTACATGGAATAGTGGTTTCACCAGAGTCCTCCCCAATGCTACATTCATCAACAGAAGTTCTCCCAGTGGCTACATTCTGGTCTTGGGTGATGAAAGATCTAATTGTCAAATCCAGCAGATGGGTTTTACCCTTTTAATTACTTAAACTCTCTGCAGAGTTTGACAAAATTGTCTACAGCCTCCTCAAAATGTCTTCACTGCTTTCTTTCTAAATCCTCTGCTTATCATCACTGAAAGACTAACCCGGTGGATTCTGGTGCCCGTCAACCTATGTCTGAAACTTGCTCTATTAGTACTTCCTAGCACTCCGCATTATAGACAACTGACTATACCTCTCTCGGCCTCAATTTCCTCATCAAGTAAACATCAGAAATGATACTTATGATGTCAATGTGATGTAGTGATAATTAAGTGAATAATATATGTAAAGTACCTAGTTTAATTATGGGTTCCTTATAAGAATTAGAATCTTTTTTTCCTAGTCCATAGAGCCTATGGCATAGGCTATTTTATGGTTTTATTAAATCAGAGGATTGCCTTCCAGGGAACTTTTTGGAAATCAGACTTCATAGCTGCTTACTTCAGGGACAAATAGAAAGGAATGCATTTACCACGACGTTCTATGGACTCAAGAGGACTAGAGGATGTGAACAGCGCAAAGATTATTGTCTTCCACAGTGAATGTGTATTGAATATTGGTTGACTACCTGTGGCAAACAGATCCTAAATCCAGGCTCTTGATCTGGTTATTTATTCCCTTCCAAATATTGCAGCCTGTAAGTAACACTTCCTGATCATTAATTACTTTGACTCAAGTGTGAATTTCATGCCTAATTATCGCCTCAAAAGGAAGGCTCAGCATTCTGTGTCACTGTTACTTTGCTCCCTGGTAAGCTGAGCACCATGCTCATGCGGTTGGAAGTGTTCTGATTGGCTGGAGTGACTAGTCATTTACCTCGCAGTGAGACGCTCTTCTATTAAATTCATCACGGGGATTCTCCCCATCACTACACATTCAGACAAATGCTGTTCTAAATTAACTCCCCAGCCAACTCTTCAGCCAAATAATAAATGATTTAAAAAACTATGAGCTTAAAATAACCTCTGTAGCTGCTTGCACTTGCTGCTGCAGCTTTGAAGAAATGCATTCTGCGTTTAACATGGCATGATTTCAGTCATTTAAGCAGAAATATATTGGTTTCTTAATTCCAGTTTTCTGGTACTTCCCACCTGGTTTACTTCAATTAACCCTAATATGGTACTAATGTCTTCCCCCCTTTTTTTCTTTTAATGCACAGTTGGAATATACAAATCTTACCTTCCTTCCACCTGTACTTCCTATCTGGGATAACTTGTCTGTTAACTTTTCTCCAACTCATTATCCAAACTCAACTTTTTCCTTTTTAACACAATTTAATAATTTCTCACAAGTGCACCCAGAACTAAAGCAGTGACCATTGTATGAAATAAACCTTCAGTATTTTCGACCAATTAATGAAGTTATAATAAATACTTCTACTGCCTGGTGTTCCACACATCTGGTAAGGTAGGACATTGTATACCTTCACATAAATCCATAAACCCAGGAACTTCCATTGACTTTATAAAAAAAGTCCAAATTAGATAACAAATCAAATGGCTTTATTATAATGATTAATATAGAATGAAAGATTTTGCAGATATCCACAAAATAATGTTTTGATTAATGATGAAAATCAAATCTGCATTCTATGGACCTAGTAAAAAATACTAAAATAACCTCAAGAGATCAAGTATTCATATTATCAAAACGATAGAAGATTGAGAAATTCTCATAAAAAATTAAACTTTCAATTTTTCTGTATAGAACTAGAGAAATGATTTGGAAATACTTTCTGTTTGACAAAATGGTAAAGATATTATACAAAGCAATGAAGTGATATGTAAAGAAAACTTTACTTTTTGAAGTATTTTATTATTTTTATGACTGCTTTAATTACAAGCTCCTTTTATTCTCTTTACTATTCTGGAGAGTAGCACTCAGGTGATCCTTGAGTCCACATCTTTTCAAAATTCTTTGTGACAAAATGGTAAGTACAAATTAGACACATTTGCTGCAGAATGAAATATGATGTTTGTCTCGAGTAGAAGTGCTTGTTCAGTTGTGTTTTCAGCTATACTAGCTGCTTTTTCTATGAAACACATTTTTATTTTAAACAGTGACTGATGTAGAATATCATTTTCATTTCAAAGGACTTCCAGACCCACCAATTATTTAGACTTGGGTATTTGAAAGATATTTTCTTGAAATTATCAACGAAGTACAATTACCACTTCAAGGACAGCAACTGACAGTATTTGTTGCCAGTGATTATAATGGACATTTCAAGTGAACATTAGAATTTTTGAAAACATGTTTTCATCACCATGAGCTTGAAAGATGGCTGATTCTTAAAGATTTTTCTGATGGGATCATTAGTGGTATTAACAAATGTGGTCTTGATATCATATAATGAAGTGTGTCAACATTTCAATTATCTGTATAATTCAGTGAACCAGTATATTCCAAATGACCAAAAATATGTTACAAAGTTACACATGGGTAAATGTTCCATTCAGATTTTAAGAAAATGAATTTTAATGTAACAAAGTACAAAAAATACATCTTTCAAATTCATATTCTATTTTGCAGTGACACTTTAAGAAATCATTTGTGAAATGTTGTAAAAGTGAAGAGGAATATCCACAACTGTCTAAAAACTATTGTTAAATCTTCTGTTTCCAGCTACATACATGTGGGAGGCAAAAACATGAAACACAGAAGCAGATATGAAAACCCTGGTGTAGTGTATTAAGCCAGATGCGAAAGAGTGCGAAGAATGTGCAAAACTGTAAAATGATTCCCCTCTTCCTTCTCTTTTGTTTTGAGGGTGGGTCTAGTAAAACAGTAATTTTTAATAAATATATTTGTATTAACATGAAATATTTTCATTTTTATTTTTAGTATTATTGTTATTGTATTTTTTCCATGATCATTTAGTCCCTTTATATCTCCCTCTCCTCCATAATCACCACACTGTTGACCATGTCAATGAGTCCTTTTTCCTTTTTACTCAATCCCTCCCCCAACAACATCCTCCCCAATGAATTAGTAAATAAATATTATTAAATTTCTCAATTTTAACTTTGATTATGGTATATATCAATATACAAAACACATAAACAAAAGCCCTTTTAGGCATTTAATGATCGATACCTTTTTGTTTTAATTAATCTCTTTGTTTTGGCTTCAAAACACATAGATACAACACAAATGCAAACATAAAAGTACTTAACACACAAAAATGATCAGACATTTTCTAGCTCCTCCTACCATTCAGAATGGGAGCACTGGCCTTTGCCCTAGGGCTTCCAATCTAAAACAATTGGTGTCTTCTTCATTTGGTTTATTTTTAAAAATGTAACCCACAATCTTTTTGCTACTCCCAGTAAATAAATGCTATTTGAAGTTTCATAGTACTATATCTGAACCTTATTCACCACTTTTCTGTTGTGGATAGGCTTCAATATGCTCTAATGTTATAAAGTGTCTCTGAGACCAAAAAGAAAAAGTTTTAGAACAAATGATGTAGGTGAGTTGTATTTCTGTATTGTTAGTTTATTTTAAAATGTTTTATTAAAGCACATATGAAAGTTTTTTTCTTAAATGTATACTTTTAAAAGTGATTCCAGTTTTTTCAAGGGGGTGGGTGTTAGGGCTGGGGTCCTGGCGGACAAAGAATGAATAAACTCATTTGTATCAATGAATTCATTTGCCTCAAATAGCGCTCAGCTATAAGCAATATATATTATCTCTCATATAAAATTTCTTTAAAAGGAAGAAAAGGAAATCATGCTTCATATGAGTATATTTCCAAGCCTCTCTTCCCAGGCTCAAGCTTGTTAAACGCTGTGCAAGTTCGGTGAAGTTGCCCAAACGAGACCCTATGAGAGCGGATGTAGTTGCCAGACGGTATCAAATCATGCTACCTTCTGACCTGACAGTGAATCAAACAGCAAAGTTTTCTTAATGAAAAGTACTATTTAGTTTCATAAAGCAGTAATTTGTCAAACAGTACTTTAAGGAATGTTTTAATAAATGTCAAGTTCTGTTACCTAAAATATAAAATGTTTAGGTGCTCCTGTCTGATCTTCTGGTCCACACTGTGTCTTGTAATGCAAAACTCCCCTTCTCAAATTTCAGGATTAGAGTAAAACCAGTGATTTGGAAGATTGGTCTATATCTAACAGACAGATGCAACACTGCTGGCTACCAAGAAATCAATTAGTAAGTAAACTTTAGCAAAGGCAAGTCTGTTTCATCAGAACTAAAAAGGTAAAGTTGTTGATGGTGGCTTGGAGCAGCGACAGAAAACCTTGTACATTATCTTAGGGCAAGAGAATCGCCATATAAATGTGGGTAGCTTAAATGTATCTTTAAAGGCATTCCTCTTAGAAACATAACCAAATTGAATCAAGTTCAATGTATTCGCTTGGAGATTTCATTTTAAACAGTAATTAAAATAGGCATTTTCACAAAGTTCAAATTTGAATAATTTAAATGCCATGCAGAGTAAATACTTCCTTGTCATCTGTGTGATTCCATAGACAGCCATCTTCAACCTCAGTCAGCACATGTGGGTAACACTTTATTTTCTTTTGTGAAGTTATTATTGTAAAGTAATTCTTAAATTAATATTTATCAATTACTAGAACTAATTATAGATTTTAATAAAATAGATCAAATACAACTATATGCTCCCTTTTTCTCCCTTTCGATGGTAATATTTTTGCATATTCCTAGTCATGTTGATGTTTTCTCTGTCATACATATTTTGGACATCACTCTGTAGTAATAAAAAGAGAGCTTTCTCACTCTTTTTTTACACTGCACAATACCCCACTTATGGCTAATGGATGTCCCCTATTTATGGACACCTGAATTGTTTCTCAGCTTTTACCATTATATATGATGTTGCAAACATCAGTTCACTTACTTGCAGGTGAACTTCTAGGATGGACTTCTAGACATGTGATTTTTGTTTCAAAGTGTGTATGCATTTATACTTTTGTAGGTTTACTTTAAATTTTGTTTCCTTCCTTCATAGGCTAGGAAAGAGTCTGCTCTTTCTTTCAGGATTAAACAGTTGAGAGAACTTCTCAAAGTCACACTGAATATCCCACTTTGGAGAATGGCTCTCACTGTGGCTCAGTCGCACAGCCTTTAGCAGGCTGGCTTTGCACAGCATCCATCGTAAGAACAAGCGCCTGGAAGAGTTTAGAAGAGGTGTGTAGGCAGCTTCTACCAAAGGGATTACTCACATGATCAGGAGGACTTGGAAGACGGAGCAGTGTTGTGATACAAGTAAAATATTTCACCATTTGGCGGGTCAGAAATAACACCATATCTAATGCTATTGAAGATATCAGAAGGAGGACACCGAATGTCCTCATCCACCATCCTTTTGCAGGAGAGAGACTGAGGAATGGAGATACGGGGTTTTGTTCCTCCATGTCCTCAACTGTCTGTATAACTACTTAATAAAGTTTTTAAAACTTCCCTCCATGTATGACTATTTTTAACTTTCTTTCTGTTGAATAATTCCAAGTTTTATAGCATGATTTAAAGCATTGCTTTATTTATTTATTTTTAATTTTTAATTATTGTTTAGCAACAGTTGTCTCCATCCCCCGCCCCCACCCCACCCATCGCAGCCATCCCAACCTCACACCCTTGAGGACACATGGACAAAGCCAAAGGCGGGTAAAACATTGTTTATTACTTCCACATGTTTTTTTAACATCTTGATATACATTTTTCTTTAACAATTTCTAAGGACCTTAATCAGTGTTTGGTAATTTTTAAATATATTTTTGTTTATCTTTTCCTTGTTTTTTTAAACTTTTTTTATTGTGTTGTTCAAGTACAGTTCTCTCCATTTCCTCTCCCCACTCTCCCCCCACCTCAGCCATCCCCACTCCCCACACTTGATTCTCCCTGTTTTGGTTTTGTCCATGTGTTCTTTATTGATGTTCCTGAAAACCCTTCCCCCTCTCCCCCCATTATCTTCTCCCACTTCCCCTCTGGTTACTGTCTGTTCTTGATTTTCAGTGTCTCTGGTTATATTTTGCTTGCTTGTTTGTTTTGTTGATTAGGTTCCTGTTATTGGTGAGATCATATGGTATTTGTCCCTCACCGCCTGGCTTATTTCACTTAGCATAATGCTTTCCAGCTCCATCCATGCTGTCGCAAAGAGTAGGAGCTCCTTCTTTCTTTCTGCTGCATAGAATTCCATTGTGTAAATGTACCATAGTTTTTTGATCCATTCAGTTACTGATGGGCACCTAGGTTGCTTCCAGCACTTGGCTATTGTAAATTGTGCTGCTATGAACATCGGGGTGCAAAGGTATTTTTTTTGTATTGGTGTTTCAGTGTTCTTAGGATATAGTCCCAGCAGTGGAATTGCTGGGTCAAAATGCAGATCCATTTTTAGTTTTCTGAGGAAATTCTATACTGTTTTCCACAGTGGGTGCACCAGTCTGCATTCCCACCAACAATGCACTAAGGTTCCATTTTTTCCACATCCTCTCCAAGTGTTTGATAATTTTAATGTCTTTCCTTAATCAACATCTTAGTAAAATCTGTGTATTTAGCAACACGGAGAGGCTAAGAAACCATCTAATCTAAGATATATTTATATTTAATATAATTAATTATGGTCATAATATATATAATATATTGTATTATATATCATATTTAATATATAAGTATATGTTATATTATATTCTGATAATATATATTTATAAAGTAATATATATTATATTTTATGATATATAATATGGTTAACTATAATATAGTGAACTGAAGGAGATCACCCTTGCTCCATCCACAATTATTTGCGATTTTTCACCTAAACCCATCTTATACATTTAAGAGGAATTAAACAGGTGGGTGGCAGATTTTCAAGGTGTACTTCCTGCTAGCATGCGTCCTTTCTGTGCTTGTTGGGGAGATCAACTGAAGGTTTAGAGTTCTCTACTAAGGGGAGGGGAAACAATAACACTTTCAATAGCAAACACAGTAAAAACAATAACACATGTATTATTATAAAAGAAGACTGAAGAAAATGAAATGCCTTAAAAGTGTAAAGTTTCATTCTTTAAGGCAATACTCATTGAAGGCCATGGCATGAGAGGTCACGGACAATTAGCATGAAAAGTTGAAAGTGGCACGTAGGAAGCTCCTTGCCTGGATTGAAGAGAAAGAGGGTAAAGTTATAGGATGTTAGAATAGGAGGTCAGAGAGGATGCTGAATTGTGTCTGGTGGCATTTCTTTTTAAATGAATAAAAAGAGAACAAAAATAAAAATAGGAAAGAAACTTGGAGGGCCTTGAGGTCAGGAGTGATATAGGCTACATTGCAATAGTAGCACTGTTAGTACAAAAAGCACTAACAGACTTTTAGTTAAAGAACTTATTTTAAGCACAATGCTTGCAAATTATTCATCATCAGAAGAATCTCCATAGACCTCTTCATGCACTGATACATCCATTTACTAAATGCTTATGGAATATTTACTGTTTTTTTCCCAGCATCGTTGTAAGTGCTGAAGATACACTGGGGGACTGGAGATCCCCTACTCTTAATGCGACATCATCTAATAGAGCGGCAGTGAGATGGATAATATCAGTAGAGACTGTTACGAGTTGGACAGATTATATGTCATTTTTATTATAAGAAAATGGATATGAGAAGTTTCATTGTGTGTGTACTGTATGCTTCAAGGCTTTCAAAAGTGTGCTAATTGGACTGGTTTTATACAGTAAATATATTTTGTAAACTATAAAATCTATCTTTGCAAAGTTTTCTAAATAGGACACTTATTTATATCAAAATGAACCACAAGAGACACACTTTGTCTCTGAGATGTTGTGCTGACCTGTCTGCTCAAAGGAAGTAAACTGTTTAAGGAATATGTTGGATCTAAAACCAAATGTCTTTTAGGTGTCAGAAAGATGTCAAAATCCAGACAAACATATTTACTATCCTCGCCAACTCCTGTTGATCCTTGTCAGGATGTAATTGCTGTTAATGAAAAAAAATTAATGTCATTTCTAATTACTTGTCTCATAAATTAAGAATGCTTAGAGTTAACATTTTTATAAAATTTCTATGGCTTTTGCTTTGTTTCCTGTAACTATAACACTTAAAATGATAAACTATAAATGGCTGACATTTCCTTTGCAAGTGAGGTTTACACTGAGAAATTCTCTCTTAGAAAAATCACAACGTCTGAGGAAGTAAAGATGTTTTCTAGCAGCAGAGCAAGGCAACTGATCAGAGATTTTCCTTTTTCGATTAAACATTTTCAACAACGGGTAAAAGGTTATTGTAAGTGTTATAAAGCAAGTCCTTGTACACCTGGAGATTAAGAGCTGGAAGTTCTCATGATCCCCAGTGTTGGTGTGAGCGGCACCGATGAGGGCATTTGGAAACCAGCAGTGCAGGCACTCACTAGTTGCATGTTTGACATACAATCTGACTTCTCTCAGTCAAATTTTCTAATCTCTCTAATGAGGAGCCTGGGCTTCGTGATGTCTAAGGTCTCTTACAGGCCACAGCTGAAACTTGAATGCTTTCTTATTCTTTTAGTTTTTTATTAAAGACTATAGCCTTTCTATAATGTTTGGAAACAACTGTTCAACATAGCTGAAGTGATATGGGAATTTCAACCCAACAGATCCGTTTTGAGTATTTTTACACAAACAACACAAAAGTGAGTGAAACACAGGCTCTGCTTTCTGCATGTCCAATATGAGACCAGTTAAGCAAAATATGTTACAGCCCTTGTACATATAAAACACTTACTCTGGGCAGTCTTCCTTGATTGACATGTTAGTCTAGGGTCCTACTATATTAACAATAAAACTATAATAATAATGCCTATTATTTACGGAATACTAGATATTATTCTAAGCACTCTATAGCTAATAATGCATTGAATTTTCAGAAAAGTTCTATGAAATTTTGCTACCATTATCATGAAAATATGAAAATGTGAGACAAATAATTTAAGTGCTTTCCCAAATTCACACAGCTTCTGAGCAGCTTGACTCTCAAGCATTCTTCTCCAAAGTACTTTTGACCATGAATTTATGTGTATATATGTGTATATGTGTATATATGTTTATGACTGTGAATTTTTATATATATATATTTATGACTGTGAAAAAATATATGTTTACACAGCTCTCCAGTCTCATAATTCAAGGAAATAGTAATATCAATGGATTAGAGTAATTATTTTTAACATGAATGTTGTATAAGAATTAGAAGTTCTGGCATTCTGTTTGTGAACTTTTAAGTACATAAAAAATATAGGATGTACTATAGAGTACCTCTTTATAATGTTTATCAATTATAGTTTTGCTACTTTAATTCTAGAGCAATTTTAATTCAGTATCCACCATTTCCATGTTCTTAGTGAAAATAAATCTTTCCTGGATGGAAGGCCCAATAAAAGTCTGTCTAGAATGTTTTCCTCCTTGGTTAATGCATCTTTACCATATTCCATAACTTCAAATGGAGAATAAGTTATTTAAAGTAGCAGATACTTTGTTCCCTGAGACTTGGAAGCTCATTATTTTAAAAAAATGGCAATAAAGATTGACCTCAGGTATAAAAGACTATGTTCTGAGAAGCTTGGAGCCAATAAATGGTACTTCAAAGAGCCTTTTCCATGAAGTTTTGTAAAATAAATAAATAAAATAAATAAATATGTCACACATTTTTGTTTACCTAGTGGTTACATTATTAGATAGTTAATATTATATCTCCACTAGACTATGATACATTTGTATGCATAGGCAAATAAACCAGCAACATTTCTAACAGAAGTAAACCTAATTGACACATTTGAGCTCAGATTTGAATCTGACATTTCATCGTGCAGAACCAATATAGTAAAATTTTCTTTGAGGAGCTGAGGAACATCAGTAATTTAAACCTTTATATTAACAACAATATTAATACTACGATATCAATGTAATATATGATATATATTTAGACTACAGTTATGGTAACTGGATTTTTAAAATTATATCTGTAAAGTAATATGTTCCAAGGAAACACTTTTTATCCCCCAAAAAACAATTCAGTGATTTGTAGGTAATTGAATGAAATTCAGGGCTATATGTGAAGAGGGGGGAAAATAACCTCAGAATGGTTAAGATGACATTTTCTTTCCTTCATGGTTCATTATAGATGAATCAAAATTGTTTTAAATAATACCAAATGACAGATGTATTGATAATACTGGAGGATTTAAGAGTCATAAGGCAAGGCTTTATTCTAAATCTTTATGTAATGTGATAAATACCAGTATCTAGGATCTTAAAACTTCAGCAGATTGAAATAATTTCATGGGGATTTATTGCTTTGTAACAGCTATGCAAAAATGAAATATTAGTTTCACTGTTTATCAGTACATATTTATCTTCTAGATGTCTGTTTTAAAATATTTTGTCTTCTCCCAAACACAGGTATTATTAATTAACTAAATGAAACCACACCTGCATTCTGAAATCTCATAATGTGAAAAGAAACCACTAATTAAAATGGCAGGAAGAAATGTAAAAACTATGTGCAAATAAAGTCCATGAATAATGATGATTGTCAAGGAAACATACTGCTGGAAAGATGTCAAACGAGATGAATGAGCTGAGACTTTTCCTGTCTGAAATGAAGGATCTGACTCTACAACTTGAATTCTAATAGCAACAACAGTTTATGCATCATTGGGTACTCTGTAAAAAGTGTTAGATATAGACCATTAACTTTAGCTTCTAGTTGATGGGGCATTAAATATGAAGCTTCAGAAACAACAGGACAGTACCCACAGAAGTGGACCACGATGGAGCTAATAAGACCACTTGTATTCATGCTAATACACACTTACAATAAAGGCGATGCTTATAGCTAAGAAGAGCAGAGACTCAATGGGAATGGGGCCATCACATAGCTGATTAGACCAGCTTTGTTGGTGTTGATGAACCCTTCCAAAATAAAAATAAAAACAAAAATAGAATCATACATAGAACAGGAGACAGACCAGTGTAATGCCTTTTTTTTGAAAGACAACAAGATCTCTGGCAGTATTCATACTCTTCAGAGTTGAACATTGGTTAAAATTTCCACTGTAAGTAATTTATTTCTTGAGTCAAGGCACAAGCTTATCTAGGAAAATCTTTGCAAATTTTTCTGGATAAATTTTTTAAAAACTTTGGAAAGAGCAATATACTTAACTTTTTCTAATTCAGAGGACACTAGTCTAAGAGGATGCCCGATCTTCCACAAACCTTGGGTGAAGATAGATTCTCTTTTGTGGCAAACCAGCTGGTAAGTGATCACTCAGTCCGGAGCTTTGGGCTGTGGCATCATGGGCACTCAGTAAGGGGAGATCTTATCCACCTTATCCACTGTGACAGAATGTGAATCGAAGTGGCAGAAGAAAGTAGAAGAGCAATATAAAATTTAAAAATAATATATATAATCCCCCTGGTTGGCGTAGCTCAGTGGTTTGAGCTTGGGCTGGGAACCAAAGTGTCCCAGGTTCGATTCCCAGCCAGGGTACATTCCTGGGTTGCAGGCCATAACCCCCAGCAACCGCACATTGATGTCTTTCTCTCTCTCTCTCTCTCTCTCCCCCTTCCCTCCCTAGAAATAAATAAATAAAATCTTTAAAAAAATAGCCCTGGCTGGTGTAGCTCAGTGGATTGAGCGTGGGCTGCGAACCAAAGTGTCACAGGTTCGATTCCCAGCCAGGGTATATGCCTGGGTTGCAGGCTATAACCCCCAGCAATCGCACATTGATGTTTCTCTATCTCCCTCCCTTCCCACTCTGAAAATAAATAAATAAAATCTTTAAAAAAATAATATATATAATCCTACTCATATGAAATGTCAAGATTAGGCAAATTCATAGAGACAGAAATTATGTTAGAGGCTACCAGGGGCTGACAAGGAGGGGAATGAGGCGTTACTGCTTAGTGGGTGCAGAGTTTCTGTTTGGTCGATAAAAATTTTGGAAATAGATACTGATGATGGTTGCATAACAGACTGAATGTAATGCATGCTGCTAAAATTTGCACTTAAGAATGTATAAAATGGTAAGTTTTATGCTACATATGTCTTACCACAATAAAATAAAAGTGGAGGTAGGACGGGAATTGAAGACAGACTGTGTGTTCTGCATGATTTGGCCCGGGGTCAGTCTTAGCTGACCTCCTCTTAGAGTTCTATTCTAAACACCCATGTCTGCCAAAACTGGTGGGGGCTTCTCTTCTTTCTAGGCCCTGGCAATACACAGGTGCATCACGTTCTTGCTTTTTGGGATTTCATAGTCATGTAAATTATTAAGATATGTAAAACAAACATAAGCCTGTAATTTAACATTTGGAATACTGCCTTAGGTTGTAACATCTACCTGTTATTTAACTTTGTAGACAAGGAATGTGAAGTATTTTAAACAGATCTATGCCACTGTAAGTTAAACATTTAGTCTATAAGCAAATCTTTCCATTCCTCTGACTTCCGCAATTTATATCTTTCCATTTTCACTGTTATTAAAATATTTTATAGACTATTAAATGTTTTGATATACCTTATTCATATAATCTTAGAAAATCATTTGTATGTAATACTTCTTTCAGTATTTCATTATTGCAATCCCTCAATTTCCACCCTATTTCCTGGTTATAGATCCTGATTCTGCATACCCATGTCTGCATACATATTTCACATAGACAATTATGTCTCAGAAGAAATTCAATTTGTATGTTATCTACACATGGAAACCGAAATAGAAAATTGAAGACACTGTCTGCATAAGTTAGTATCTGCCATAGTTTCACTAGAAATATACAGATATTTGATTTTAAAGTAAAAATGTGTGTGCTTCTATCTTGCTTTTTTATTATTGTTTGGGAAATCACTACATTCTTAAAACACATTTTATGTATGATATATTCAAAATTAATGGCATTCTGAATTTTTTCATGTATATAAAAATGAAACAGAATAAGTTAAATAGAATATGTACATTTTTTTCTTGTCTTTAATACTCTAATACACTAACACCTATCAGGTAATTTAGCTATGGTTTAAATTTAATTTTATATATATACACAAATGTATGTATATATATGTGTACATACAGAGAGAAAGCAGAAGATCATTTATATTTCAATAACTAGAAACATCATATTCTATTATTTATTGAAACATTAAACAAATTAAATTCTGCTCACTTTTGAGATGTGAATTTTTTCTCTATTTTTTGTCTTTATTAGATTTTTCCATTACCATTTACTCCCTTTAAACCCCCCAACCCCCAGCAATCACCACACTGTTGTCCATGTCCATGAGTCCTTTTTCCAAGGTGTGAATTTTCAATGACCCATTTAGTTGATTCAGCTTCTCAAATATATTTTTTAAAGAATACACTGGTAACTGAGCCCAACATAATCAGGGCTTGTATGCTTGCCTCATTTTCATTTCACTCTAGTAAAAGCTATAGTTTATTGAGGTTTTTAAAATCTTGTCCCTATACTTTGTGCAAACTAAACGCACATAAAACAAAATGAACCACTGGCTAAAGCCAAAGCCCCCATCTCTAAATTTATGGGAAAAAGGCTTTGTATTCCACCCTGACATTGTACTGGACAGTCCCCTGAGGCCCGTATGTGCATTATTATAGTGCTGCTGCAGGGCGAGTTGGCACCCTCCCTCATTATTTCGAAGTAGATTCTAGACTCTGAGTAAAGAGAGATTCCCCAGTGGCTTAGTGTAGGATGATCTTAAGGGGAAAATGGGACTGTCCCTGTGACCTTTTTTCACCTCTGGGAGATGCTCCTATCCCTTGCATGGCCAACCCTTGCCTTCTCTGGCATTCACAACTTTATCTTTATGAAAAAACACTTAACAGATACACCGACATTATAAAAGCTCCAGTGGGGTGAACTAGATACAGTTTATTTTAATCTGCACTTTTGCTGCTTAAAATTTCAGCTTCAGCAGAATCCAGTGAGGATTATCCTCAGATCATTAAAATGGGTTTATCTAGATTAAAATATTCAAATGCCAGAGTCCTCGTTCAAATAATACCACAGTAACACACACACAATCCTTTACATACCTTTGAGCAAAGTGTTCTACTTGGTTCTCATCTAGGCTCTCAGAATCTTGCCTGAGCTCAGTCATATTCTCAATAAGCACCTCTGATGGTTGGTTTTATGTGTCAACTTGACTGGGCTAAGGGAGGCCCAGAGAGCTGGTAAAACATTATTCCTGTGTGTGTCTTAGGAAGAGATTAGAATTTGAATCAGTAGACCAAGTAAAGAAGAGCATGTTCTCTAATGTGGGTAGTCATTATCCAATCCATTGAGGGCCTAAATAGAACAAAAAGGTGGAGGAAGGGTAAATCTGCCATCTCTACTTGAACTGAGACTTCTACCTTTTCCTGTTCTCTGAGGTACTCCTGGTTCTGGGGTTTTCAGACTCAGAACAGGATTTACACTGTGGCTCCCAGATTCTCAGGCCTTTGAACTCAGGCTGAGTCACACCACTGGCTCTCCTGGTACTCCAGCTTTCAGATGGGGGACTTCTCAGCCTTCGTGACCGCATGAACCAATGAACGAAATATGTATGTAAATATATACATATTTGTTATCTGTTTTCTACAGAATCCTGACTAATCCAGCACCAAAAACACGGGAGGCAACTACAAAAATTTTTCAAGCTAATAATAGCAACAGGGATATCAACAAGGTAGAACTTAGCTTGGGCTGCTGTTTAAAAAAATACCATAGACTGAGTGACTTCAATGAAAATTTACAGTTCTGAAGGCTGAGAAGCTCAAGATCAAGGTGCCAGCAACTTTGGCTCTTGGTGAGGGTTTTCTCTCTGGCCAACAGGTGCTCACCTTCCCACCTGGAAGGTGTGCTTGCCTGGAATCTTCTCAGTCTCTGTCTCTCCTTCTTTTTCATCCTCCTGGTGGTTCTCCTCCTCCTCCTTCTGTTTCTCCTTGAAAGGGCACTAATACCATCCTGAGGATCCCATCTTAATAACTAATCTAAAGCTACTTAACTTCTCATAGGCCCCACCCCCAAATATTATCACATTGGGAGTTAAGAGGCTTCAACATATGAGTTTTTTTGAGGGGGGCACAAACATTCAGCCCATAATGGAACACTAAACTACCCACTTCTTTGTTCTCTCTCTGTCTCTTTTTCTCTCTCTTTCTTTCTCTTCTTTCTACTTTGTATTAGAATGACTGGACTCTCAAAAATAACTTACCTAGAGGAAATTTTGAAAATCATGAAGAGGTTGAGACAAACTTTGAGAATCAGCAATGTAGACTAAGTAAATTACAATGTGCAGCTTGACAATTATTTAAGCCCCCTAGTTTCTTAAAATTGCACTACAGTTTTGAGATATCAAAATTTTAGACTTTGTTTATTTCTGACTAGCCCCAGCATAGAATTTCTATTATTGTAATATTATTGAGGTTATCAGTGTGGATTATGTTGATGATGATTCAGTGATGTGCAGACCTGGTGATTTAATCTAAACTGAAATCACACTTTCATTTCTTAAAAGAAACATTAAATTTAGGTTAATGCATTCCATTCACTCCAGAATTATATCTAGGCTTCTGAGCAAACCAATCATCAAAATAATTATCTTTTGTTGTTTAGTGTAAGATTAACATCAATTGGCCAATTTTGGAAAAAAGGAGGTTTCATTTTTAAAAACAATGCCATAATTACACATGTAGAGACTTAAAACTTCCAGTATAGACTTAGAAAACATCAAATAGTATTTGTGTGCCTGTGTTTAAACTAAATACCTAAAGCCTGTATGGAAAGAGCTAGATTGTCTCCATTAAAATAGTAGAAAATAGTTTATAGAGAACAGTATGCATTGTAGGTAAAGATGAGCAATGTCATTTAGAAAATAGGGTCCCCAAAGAGCCAGATAGAGAACACATACTATTCAAGCATCACACTTACTCTGGAGAGAATGTTGTTGCACTGCCAGAGTCCCTCATAATGTTAAGAGGCCAGAGTTCCTCATCATGTCAAGAGGGAGAATGAGCAACATCTGGGTTCACTCAGTATGTACATGAAGTCAGACAAGTTACTTTGATCTTTCCAAGCCTGAATTTTCTATTTTGTAATATATGAAAGAATATCTCTTTATACCGAGGCATGTTTTGAGCATCAAGGGAAAGAAATAGAGAAGTCTGTTTATAAAAGTATTTGAATTAAATAATATTGGTTGCTGTTATTTACTTTCAAGAATACCTTTAAACTCCTTGGTCCTCTGTTTAAGGTCTTTATTAACTTAACCAACTAATACTTATTAAGCATTTCCTGTGTACCCAGAACAATGGAAAGATGAACAACTTTCATCTCCAGTCTTTATATACAAATATTCTGGCCCTCATAATCAGAGAATTCATATACCTGCATATTAGTCTTTAAAAATAGAAGGAAAATGCTCTTTCTGCAATGCTATATTTGTCTTATAAGAAGTGAATCATATACACTGTCCCCTTGAGCTCTTGCCCGTGTAATACTCTTTAATCTCTTCCCATCATGGCCTCTTATTATACACATTTCATCTCAGATCTCTGTTGAATCCATTTTTTTCTTATTGTCAGTCATTACTACACATAAGGATCAGTTGAAGAGTTTCTTAAAAAATGCAGAATCAATACGTCAGTCCTCCGGACTCTTGAGTAGTTGGGCTAGGGGTGTCCAACCCACAGTCCATGGGTCAAATGCAGCCCAGGATGACTATGAATGTGGCCCAATACAACAATCGTAAATTTACTTAAACTCGCTTGTTTTCATTTTTGCTCATCAGTTTTCATTAGTGTTTGTATATTTAATGTGTGGCCCAAGACAACTCTTCTTCCAGTGTGGCTCAGAGACACCAAAAGGTTGGACACACCTGGTGGGGTATATGCCAGAAGAAGACATCATTAGTAAGCACCACAGATGATTCTGTACAGTCAGTCTGAAGGTTCTACTTCAAACAAATATTTTAAAATCATTTCAGGACCTACACTTTTCCCCAAAATTGTAACTTTCTTGAGAGGAGTACTCATCTCATAATATTTTCTCACATCTCAAAATGTCTAGAAGAGAGCTAAATGTGAGTCTCTAATACCAGGATGTCAAATATCAAAAAAAAGAGGAAAGAAATCCTTGAAAGGGTGTGCAGAAAAGAGAGCCCTGGAACACTGTTGGTGGGAATGTAAACTGGTACAGTCACTTTTACCACTAGTCACAAGAAATAGGTTTCTAAAAACTTTTATTAAATGTGTTGGGGTGACCCCGGTTAATAAAATTATGTAGGTTCAAGTGCACAATTCTATAATATATCCTCTGTATATTGCATCATGTGTTCACCACCCAGAGTCAAGTCTCCTATCACCTTGTATTTGACTCCCTTTACCCTTTTCTACTAAATCCCCACTGTCCTCCTTTCCCTCTGGTAACTGCCATGACAGTTGTCTGCATCTTGGGAGTTTTTGTTTGTTTGTCTTGTTTGTTTGTTGCTTTCAGTTTTGTATCTTACATATAAGTAAAATCATCAGTGTTGACTTTTTTCACTTGACTTATTTTGCTTAACGTGATATTATTTAGATTAATTTCTGAACAGCAAAAAAGGCCATCACCAAAAGAAATAGGCAACTAACTGAATGGGAGAAGATATTTGTAATCAACCACCTCAGATAAGGGATTAATATCCAAAATATATAAAGAACTCTTATAACTCAACAACAAAAAAACAAATAATCCAATGAAAAAATGAGCAGAGGGCCTGAACAGATGCTTCTCCCAAGAAATATGATTTTTAAACTCTCATCCTATTGGAATCTTACTATGTTGATCTTTGCAAATGAAAATAACCTAATGACTTTTTCCGTTGGGAAGTAAATGACAAAAGGTGATAAATAAACCCCCCTCCACTCTTATTTGACTATCACATTGTAGCCTCTGTTCCCCAACCTTTACTAAACCACCCCCAAAAAAACTTGGGATGGGAATTCCAGACCAAGGTGTAGGTGCTGCTCATCCTAATGACATAAGGAGGTTGCTGGGACAACAGGAGGCTTCTTGGGTCATGCCCTTCATATAGGTCACCATACTGAACCCTGCAATAGCCTAAACTTCTCTTATTAGACTCTGGTGAAAAAAAAAGAAAACAAAAAACTTTTTCCCAAAAACTGTTGCTTGGAAGTTTTTCTTAAGAGAACCACCTGCTCTTAATGCCATAGTAGATAGTTTGGGTAGGAGAAATTACTGATTTCTTCTTAGTAGGCTTGGGTTTTCTAATGTTTCACACTGTGCAAGGTATAGCAGTAGAAAGGAAAGTGATCAGGGCCACAGAGCCCCATTCCCAAGACACACTGGGGAATTGTTTATGGAAACAAGTCTTGGTCCTGGTTTCCTATAAGTTGTCTTCTGCTATTAAATGAAAGGTAAAAATAAATTTAACATAGAGGCTTTTTTTCTGGAAATTTAGCTATTTAGGCATTTAAATAAAAACAAAATAGGAATGATAGAGTAATGTGGTAACTTTTTGTGTTTGATTGAATTTGTTAGTATAATGCTACATTTTGTAATTTCATTTCCTTTAGCTGATAGAATTAAAGCTATTGATAAATATGCTACATATTAGCAACTAGTATTGCCTTTGCAAAAATGGAAAAATCCTTATAAATATGGTATCATTTTCACAAAACCTAAGGGCACAGGTCAAAACATATTTGCCCAAATTTAGCAGTGTCTATTTTCCTTTGAATTGATAATAAAATGTAACGGATTTTTGGAATTAATCTTTCATAATAAAGAAAACTAATCAATACAAATTTTCTATTCTGTTTTTAAAAATGGATTTAGCTTTGTCTAAAGTTTTTTTTAATATTCTAGGCAAAAATAGCATTTTCTATTTAGTTTTTATGCTTCTATTTTTAATTATCTCAATATGGCTTTTTTACATTTCTTAAAGTAAAGAGAAGGCAATAAATGCAAAATATTGAGTTTAAATGCAAATGGTAGATTGAACATAATAGAAGGAAGTTGGTAGAGTTATTTGCCACAGATTCATTAAATAAGTTCATGAAAACTGAAGAAATGGAGATCCTATAATTTATGAATTCATTTTAAGAAGTCACAGATGTGAGTGTTCAGGTAGTTCATTAAACCTGATCTTACATATCAGTTTATAGTCAAAGTATAGGCATAATACCTTTATGAAAATGTAATACCAATCATAGTGGATATTTCTTCTTTACATGTATATTCTAATTACATCATTGAAAGCTTAGAAAACTGAAAATGAAAATATAAAATTTTATATTGTTTTGAAATTCTCGAAGCTAATATTCAACTTTTAAAATATCTTTCTAGAAATGGGCTGCCAGTGTCATTCTGTCATATACCTAAAGAAAAGTTTTCTTTGCTTTTAACATCAATCCTGTTTTCATCAAATGTAAGAAATGAAGTTAACAGATCTATTCATGTATTTGTATCCTAATGTACTTCTCAAACTGATAAATGCTAAAAGTTCCTGGGAATCTTGGAATTTCATTATAATGGCAACAGAATTCCCACATCTACCTGGCAATAGGTCTACTAAGGCATCAGCAGGTTTGTTCTTCAGAAATTGATCTGTAGGGGCTGGAAATGATGAATGCTCCCCCAATGTTCTGAAACTTAGGAGGGAAGAATTCCTTTATTTGTTTTACCCCAAGTGCCCATATATTCTTCAAAATTCTCTCAATTATTCTGGTATATACAGTAGTCTCATAAATCAAATACCCAGAGTAGTCCAAGATATTCCACTTAATCTGACATATAGTCCTCCAAGACAATGGTATGGGGTAGCTTTGTGTATTCACTTAAAGCAAGTTTTCTCATTGTCAATTTGGAAGTTTAATTCCTCTAAATATTTCCAGTAGTTTCTGGACCTGAAAGTGAATCATCTCAGGATTTTGCTTCTATGGCTGCTTTGTAAAAGTCAGACTCAAAAACCTCTGGAGTCACTCTCTTTTGCCTGGCTTCTTTCTACACTGGGGTCCTTATAGTGGCCTATTTTCTTCTAGTTGGTTCTGTTAAATCTTTCACTCAGCCATGCAGGTCAGAGCCTTTATCTAGTTAGGTGATTACTGAGGTTCTTAGGGCTTGCAGGTAACCTGGGCATGAATACAGTTTTTTTCCTAGTTCTGTGGCTTCACTTATGATCACACTTCCCAAGACCATAGAGACTTGAGACATTCATTAATCAGATATCGAGGAGACTTAATCACAAAACAGGCTCCTCCTGTGATGTGAATAATTAAATCTTTTTTAATTACTTGAAGATATTTTTATGTTATTTTCTTCTCTTTTCTTAACAGTTACATTGAAGGCACTGAGAGGTATGAACATGAACAATGTCCCTAAAATTGCTGTGCTGTAATGAATCATGACTGCATATGCCGTCATCAGCAGCTACCTGTAAGAACATGCTGCAGTATCTGGTAAAGTGACACTTCGCTGCCTACACATTGACTGTCTCCCCTCTAAACGGAAGCATTTGTTCAGCCAGTTACGCCCTCGGTGTCTCTGATTCTGTACCCCTAAATGGTAACAGAATTGAGTTTGCACTATGAAAGTGAATTTCTTCCTTTCATCTGTCACATTGCATAGTATATGAAATGAGTAAGAGAAAAATCTATGATCTAAATGGTGAATATTCTAGTTAAATTTAACACGTTTGTGGCACAAGTTTCAAGAAGCAACTGGCATAAAGTGACTTATTCTAAAAGTACAGCATGAGCTAACTCTAGCTCTCTCTGTCTCTCTCATTTTCTCTCTCTCTCTTTCTTTCTTTGACTAATTAGCAAAGGAAAGGATGGAGTCATTTGCTCCTAGAGAGACAAAACTAAGAGTAAAGATTTGCATGAAACTGCATATGATTGAGAATGATCTTTAAATGAAGAGATGGTCCCAGACAGTCTACTGCAAGCACTGCCTGTGAATCTAAGTCCTGAATGATATTTAAAAATCACAATATATTTGATTTCCATTTTTTCTGGCACTCATCCAATTTCAGAAATCTTCTTCAAAAATAACTTCTCTTAAAAATTCCTGGAATAAAAAGAAAGTCTCTGATAAATTTTTGTAATTTATTGTTTTTATTGAATTTATATAATTTACTATTTTGTTAGTACAAATATAAAAATCAATGTATTACTTAAATTATCACTTTTTGACAATTATACATTTCATCTCACTTGTCACTGGGTAAATATGCCACATTAATTTCAAAAATAAAAATAATATGAATATATTAGTGTAGGAATAAAAATTAAAACCAAAATTTATTTTTGTGATTATGTGATAGAATATCTCCATTTTAAAGTAAGAATCCCCAAGAAATTAAGTGTTTTGCTCCAGGTAGCTGTTATAGTCAAAGGACTTTTGATTTCAAGTCAAAAGACTGCTGGAAGTCCAAGACTTAACTTCAGAAGTGCAATCATTTAATCACTCTAGTTCTGTTACTATTATACAAGTTTTTTCAATAATGAACACATAATCTATGAAGTATTCTAGAATGTTTGTTGTTTCTTCTGTGTCATGATATTCTCACAGCTAGAAGTTTACCTACTAGAAACCCTATCACTGTCTGTAGTATTATTGTGTTTGTCATAGATGCTGTTATTTCTGCATGAGTCTATGGTTGAATTTTCTCTTCTATGACCACGTGTTAAGTTTTAGGTTTAGATTTCAAAGTGTTTTTCACATGAACTGTTAGACTTCTATAGAAACCACTTCCTTGTCTTTGTTGTATTTTAAAATAGGGCCTCATTTGAATTTTTATGGAACTATACAAGTTGAGTTGTATAGTGTTTTCTTTTTAACTCAAAACTAGGCTTTTACAATTCATCCAAGTTGATTACTATAGCTGTGATCCATTCATGATTGTGGCTATATATTTTGCCATGTGAGTATACCATAAATCATTTATTTTATTTTTATGAACATCTCGGTTGGTTCTTATTGGTGCAATGGTAAAAACGATGCTCTGCACTTGTCGGTGCATGCCTTTCTGGGTGTATTTTCATAGTTTGCAACCACAAAAGTGTGATTGGAATAATATTCTGTTGAATAAATATTTTACTCAGTATACATTTTAATTTTAAGTAATTTTAAAAATATGCATTTTACTGAGTATGAACAATGGGTTGTCTCCAACTTTGGTTGTTACGTTTAGTGAAGCTGGAATATTCTTGTACATGTCTTTTGTTGAACAAATATATGCATTTTTGTTGAGTTTATAAATAGGAATGCTGGGACATAGGAAATGCATGTATTTGGATTTAATAGATATTGTCAAAGATTTGTTTTACAAAATAATTTGGCCTATTTGCCCTCTTATTTGCAGAAAATGTGAATTCTGCAGCATTCACATCGTCAGTTATCTGTTATTTTCATTTAAACCATCCCAGGATCTGTGCATTTCTCTCCCATTGTGGTTTTTAATGTTTTTTTCCTTGATTAATAATGAAAGGAATTACTTTTGGATAGATTTTGAATTATTTATAATTTTGAATTTATTTTGAATTATCTATATTGTAAAGTGCCTGTTTATTTTCTTGCCCACTTTTCTTTTGTCTTTCTCTCACTTAGTGGTTTGCACAATATTAAACTATATTTTAGAAATGAATTTCTTATTACTTATGCATGTCATAAATAACGACTCTCATTTTATGATATTCTATTCTTTATTAACAATGGCCTTTGATTAATTTTTCCTTCATTCTGAGAAAATTTTAAATTAATGTATATGAACATAATGAAGACATTATTTATTATAAGAGTAGTCAACTGCACTTTCCCCCAACTTGTTACAGATTGTGGTCTGCCTGGAAAGTGTCCAACCATTGTTAATATAATGAGAATAACTTGCATGACACCAGTATAACCTGGCAGCCAAGGAGAGTGGACTGGATGCCCATGCATAAACAATGATGATTTCATTTACTAGTCAGTGGGGGTGGTAGACAATGTTGAGTGAGCGTGTGTATTATGTGGCCATTGCTTTCAAAAATGATCAAATGAGTAGAGCAACAAATCTGCATCAGATTTCTTGTTAAGCTTGAACATCCTCCATGGAAACTATTCGGATGATTCAGAAGGCTGCAGTTATGGACAACTGGTGATGGGCAGCTTTATCATGACAACACACCTGCTCATGCGTCATGTCTCGTGCAGAGATTTTGGCAAAACATCAAATCACCCAAAGTGACTCAGTCCCCATGCAGCCCAGATTTGGTGCTCTGCACTTCTCTTCTGGCTTTTCCCAAAACTAAAATCACCTTTGAATGGGAAGAGATTTCACACAACTGATGAGATTCAGGAAATTCAGTTGGCCAGCTGATGGTGATTGGGAGAACTGTGTGAGGTCCCAAGCTGCCTACAGGACTAAGACCTACATTGTCTTATGTACAGGGTTTCTTGTATCTTGCATCTTCTTCAATAAATGCCTCTATTTTTTATATGACATATATTATATGGCTGGATACCTTCTGGGAAAACCTTGTACCACACACACACACACACACACACACACACATATGTATGATACTATATATGTGATACCATATATATAATGACTCTGTAGCCTAAATGTGAAGTCTCATCTTTACTTAAAGTCTCTTCATACCATGTCATTTTCAAAGTAGAGATCACTTTCAAATTCTTATCTTAAATGTGTACAGAATGTTTGTCCTTTAGTAAGGATGAATAGAAAAAACATTTGTAGTTTATATACATATAATTTTACACCTTAATTCATTCTAGAGAACACTGTGCTTGGTTTAATAAATGCCTGATAGTTTGACTTTCATCAGGCATGTATTTTGCTCCTGGGAAATTCTTAATCATTAGCCTACACAGTTCTTAAATATTAGAACCAAGGGGAAAATCTGCCATATTGAAGGCATGGATTTTGCTGAAAAACATTTAAATAGTTAAGAATATGCAATAATACAATGGAAAATATGACAAATTGAAAACTGGAATATTGGCACAAATGTAAGAGCATGGATGGGATTCATAACATGAAGAGTCAAATTAAAATGATGATAAAATACAACGGTAACCGGTTACTGTTAAACCGGTAACAGTAAACCGGTTACTGTTTACTGTTACTGTAAAATACAACAGGTTACAACAGTAACCTGATGCAAATCTGGGCCAAGATAAATTCATCTTTCAGAAGGCTAGAAGATTTTTAAGTACTTTTCAGGAAGTCATCTTTTTCTCAATCAAACATTGAAGTAATTTTTACTTCCCTTAGAGAAACAGTTTATTGCTAGACTGTGGTATGGTTGGTAAAGAACATAGCTGGAGTTTTTTCTTTCCCTGAGATAGCATCATGGCGAGTAAATGGAAGGGTGCCAATAATGTCTAGGATTCATGAGTTCTTGCCTCTGATGAGTAAATGCTTTTATGATCCTAGACTTGTCACTTCTTTTTTACCTTTTATCCTCACACTAAGCGATTCAGGATTCTTATCACACTTGCCTATTTCATCGAAGCAGCATAAGATTAATTGCCAAATTCTGCCTAAAGCTCCAAGGGAAAAATTAATAAAAAGAAGTTGCCAAAAATGTTGCACTGTCCATTTTTTAAAATATCAGAATATCTAGTAAGTTCTTCCACACATTTTCATCTGTCAAAACTTACTCATCTTTCAAGCCTATGGAAGAAGTAATTTTATGCTTTTTTTTGTGAAGTTTTCCCTTGTCTCAGTCAGAATAAATCAATAACCTTTTTCTCAATACTCTCCAAAACTTTGTTTTTACCTTTGTTGCAAAACTGCTCCCAGGCTTTGCATGCTGCAGTTGTGTAAGTGTCTGTATACAAACCCTTTCCATTTATTTTATACTTTCAAGGTTTGCTATTAAATAAATGAGAAATACCAAAACATTATAGGTCACATTTAGGAAAACTCTAATTTTTTTATTATTTTATAAATCCCATGAACTCAATAAATGAAGGTATTTCCTGGTTTTCATTATCAGGGATGCCTCCCTAACCTAAGTGTACACCAAAGTGGAGTGAACTAGGTTGAAGGAAACATCAAGTAGAAAATAAGCAAAAGTGAAGGTGAAATAAGAGCAACCATTGTTTGTGATTGAGGTGACAAAGGTGGCCACTTGTAGACATTACAAGATTGAGATTGGAAAAAATAATAATTAGACAAAATTAGATTTGTAAAAATATTAAAATAAGTACATGTAAATGATTCAAAGTCATATCCAAGACTTATTCTGCTGTTATTATTAAGATACTTTATAAGTGAGATAAAATTTATCTTTCCTAATGTTAACATTTGCTACCCCACCAAATCATTATTTTAGAGCATGGAAGTCTCTTTTTCTCCAAATAAGTCTCTTTCTATTCTATATACACCCTTTACCCATTTTTCCTGGGATCTTTCCTGTTACGGTGAGAGATTACTTACTGCCGGATGGTTATAGGAACAGTACTCTTGAGACAGGAGAGAGAGAGGGAGAGAGAGAGGGAGATTTCATGTGAATATAAATAAACATGTATAAAGAAAAAACAAACTGTGTGATTTTCATAGGTAAAATGGACTTAAAGTACTAAAAATTAAAACCAAAATAATTTTGGAAAAAAGAAAAAAAACAAATGAAATTAAGTTAAATGTATTTCTAATAATTGTTTTATTTTTAAAAAGGATGCTGTATTACTCCTAAGGAATTTTTCATATGTATTAACACAAAATTAATTTTATAAAATTTTATGTTTTTTTATGATTTAAAATAAATAATATTTATCTTGTACACATGTAGAATATTACATGTAATGTTTTTAATTTTGCTTTCATTAGTGCTATATTTTAAATAGTACCCATTCTGAGGTATATGTCTATTAAATGGTGTGAATATGTATTTACTTATCTATACTTGTAGTGTGATTTTATTTTGACTACTAATATGGGTTTTTACATTAATGAATTAGCTTTCAATATTGAAACTCTGCTAATGCTCAGTGGTTCTCTAACCCATGACCTTGGTCATATTAGGACAATGTTTTCTATGTTTAAATAATTTATATTTATTTAGTTATTTAATTATAATTCAATCATTAATTTATTTATCCACATTCACTAAATGGCAATTATATGTCAGTAAATGAGGAGAGACAAGGTTTTTCCTTAAATGTAGATTAGTTTTGGTTAAATGTGAAAGTTTTTAGCTATAAACAAACAGAAATGAAATATAAATTATTGTTCTTTAGAAAATGAATGTAAAGCCATGGACTAGGGTTTGACCAAGTGGCTACTTTAGACTGAAGGTACAATAAATCCCTCTGAGAAAGAGATTCAAGTACAAGAAGGTGCCAGTCCAGGGGGACATGAGAGGGAAGAGCTAAGGCAGAATCAATTTTATACTTTTAAAGAATAGCCAAAGACCCATTTACTCTAAACACTGTAGACCAGGGAAAGATACTGTGCAGTGAGATAGGAGATATCTATGCTGGGACCAATTTAGGTAGAGATCGGTAGGTTAGAGTGAAAGTTGAGAAGAATGACTCTGAGTCTTGGGGGAACTACTGCACTTCCCACTCAGATGTGTTCCATACCTTGGCTGTGGCCACTCTATAACACTGTTGTTCAAAAACAGCTGCCCAGCTTGATTTTCAATAATGTCCCAAAAGGCAGAGTTACCTTTAGTAATTTTGATATTTCTAGTGCCTTTTGATATTTCTCCCGCAGTTGTGAATTAGAATAATTTATACATGTCTGGCATTTTATATATCATGGATATTTTCACATACAGCACTTGGTATGGTTGTCACTAACATCCCTACAGAGTATGCTGAGAGGTAGCAAATAGAGCACTGGTTGACAGTGGAGACTTTGGGGTTAAACTACATTCCAGTTTTGTCATTCAGTAACTGCAACATTAGAAAAATGATTTAACTTCTCTCTGCTTCTTATGCTTCATCCATGCATATTTTTTTTAAATTTACTTTTTATTTGAATACTCATTTAGCCAATTTACTGAAAGCTCTTAAGAGTATTCATTGCTCCATTATTCACAATAGCCAAGATGTGGAAACAACCTAAGAGCTGTTCCACAAATAATTGGATAATGATGTGGCAATATACAATGGAATCCTACTTGGCCATAAAAACGATAAAATATTCCCATTTGCAACAACAGGAATAGATATTGAGAGTATCATGTTAAATGAACTAAGTCAGACAAAATAGGATAAGAACCATATGAGTTTACTCATAAAACAGAAAATAACAAATGAACAAGCAAAAAAACCCCTTAGACACAGGCAACAGTATGGTAGTTATGGCAAGGAATGGCAGTGGGGGAACAAATAAGGGGGTAGAGGGGGTAGAGTACATGGTGATAGAAGGAGACTAAACTTTAGGTGGTGTCCAGATAATACAATATACAGATGGTGGATTATACAATTGTACACCTGAAGCTTATATAATGTTAATATTAACTAATGTTACCATAATCAATGTATTTTTTTTTTAAAAAAAGAGTGTGTCTGGCATTTTCTAATCATATTAACTATTATTATGATGTACAGTAGAGGTCTTGCCAAAATTGTGGTTTCGCTCATGTGTTATTATAAGTAAATGGCTGTTTAATCTTTCTGGGCCTTGGTTTCTTCCTTCCTTGTGAAATGGTGTAAATATCTCTACTAAGTCTACATGGTTTCCTGAGAGTTTAGTGACATCTATCAGATACATTTCTGACAAGGTAATGTGGTTCCAAGTAAATGATTTCAGTGACTCCCTTTCCCATACTGAAGAGGTGGGGCTATATTTAGAGAGATGTAATGAACTCCCAAACTTTGTCACACCAACAGATAAGAGGTGACTTCACCTATCACTTCAGATTTGACTTTGATGATTCCCTTCACTGGCATGGCCCATATCAGAATTGCCCGTAATGCATCAGTACAGAAAACGTGAACTGGAGCAGGTCTTTGAGAAAATGACCAGTTTGAATAAGTTGAGCTACAATAGGTTTTATTCCTTATTAGCACTTATTGTTATTTTAGGATTTTACCATTTCTTCACCTATACATTGAGTGCAAGGGGAAAACACATTGAAAAATACCTACTGATGGTGGTTTTCTACTTTTATTAGAAGGCACAAGGATATATAATTATTACATGGCCCTCAAATGTTTTAATATAAAGATTGTCTTAAGTTATCAACATAGCCTTATTGTATGAATACAGATAATTTTTTTATGTTTAGCTCTACCTGAGATTTTGAGTGACATTTAATTTTACTTTCAAAGTTGATTTTTCATAATGTAACCAAGTTTTTTAATTTAATTATGTTGTTTATTTATTGCAATAGCACTTAAGAAAGTGAAGAAACCATGACCTGGTAATTATGTGATATTAATTTGGGGATATTACAAAGAATATGCCTCTGGGTATATCTGAACCCAGACCCCCAGCTCTCCCGTGACAGAGCTACAGGAAGTCATTATCATGTTTTAATTTATTTCCTTATGCTCTCACTGTGCTGACCTTTGTCATTTTGCTTTTAGATCTAGTCTTCTCTCTTAACCAACTATTTTTTTTTTACCAGTAACTGATAACAGACACTGAAAAATAATTTGTAGGGTCAGAGAACAGGAGAGTCATCCATCATCTTTTTTTTCTGCTTCAGGGGGCATTTCTACAAGTAGCTGGATCTCATCTGTGGTTCTTATTTCTACCCAAAGCCCTGCATCCAAGACTTGGGCAACTAACTCCACCTCCTCCTTGCAGGTAGTAGTAGTGTGCTATTCCTCATCACTAGATTGCTTCACTATCTGATCTTTACCCATTCAACTTCTTATTTCCTTTGTAACTATTTCACTCTGATGAAATATCTGAGCTGGGCTCTGTTTTTTTCTAACTGATATACTCGGTTACTCACACCCCAGAGTTATATTGCGTAACAAACATCTTTGTATTTGCCATGATACAAACCTAAAACCATATTGGTTTGGAATACTTACATTTTGAACAAAAACAAATCTTTCCAGTTATTGATAAAAATTCCATGACCGCACCTTGCAGCACAAAATTATCTACTTAACATAAGTATGAAAGTGCCTTAGCTTTTAAGGACAGCTGGAAATCAGTTTTTTTACTTTGTTCTGCAAGAATCTAAGTCCACTCAAATCTTCAGTGTTTTTAAAATTGAGATTGTTGTTTTCACTAGTTTCTCTGAGGTGCTTCATCTGGTATACTTTAACAGACAAAGAGCATTTAATTCAGTTTCCCGAGAGGAGTAAAAATATATCTACTGAATATGAAGGAATAAGATTACCTCCTAGAAAACCAGTGCAATCTGGATCTCTTCCCTCTAGGGGCAAACAACTCAGCGTATCAATGTTACGGGGCTGTCATTCATCAAGGCTTCACAACTGATGACTGTAAAGAGAACTCCTAACCTAAGCTTTCAGGAGAAGTTAAACTGTAGTCATGTACCCTGATCAATAAGGTAGGAAATCATGCAAAACTATCTGAATTACAGTACTAAAATTTTTTGATGCTTTAAATAATAACCTTTCAGTTTTTCAGAAAGTCATCTGGTAAATAATAATAGCTTGCATTTATTATATGTTGGTTATGCTGTGGACAAATTATAAGCATGGCAATGCATATTAAACATTACAGCATTCCTGAAAGATAAGTGCACTTATTGCCTATGTTACAAATGAGAAACTGAAGCTCACAGTTAAGTGGCTTGCTCAACTTTACTTAGCTGGTAAGTAGCAAGCTCACCCTAGAAATCATGCAATTAACTTCTTTAATGTGTTCTCTCTCAATGTCCTAGTGGGCTGTTTAGAGAGACAGCTAAAGCTGGAAAATTTCAGCTCATGCTAAGTGCCAAAAAAGGAAGTGTTGAAGAGGAATTTGGGGTTAGCCTCCAACCTCCAGTGCCTCTATTACTGTGTGTAAACAGCTTGCATAATTGGTTCCATTTTTATTGGTTTGCCTGTTATTCCTACATATAGATGGGTATTAGATTCACTTGGAGTAAATTTCCCTATATGGTTTCTAATACCCATCCAATGGCTTATGGGATTTCTTGGTTTAATGGGATTACAATGCCTTACAATGCCAGAAGTAAGGCCAAGGAATCTGTATTTTTTAAAGTGCTCATTATGTGTTGACAAGACTTAGATCTAATGCAGTGCACTTTGAAGTTTTTGAGGGTGGAAACTGTGTTTAACACTGGTTCTTGAATAGAAATAACTAAAAATAAATAAATAAAATAAAGACTTTCAGCAAAGGCTTGTTAAACATGGCAAGTGAGCAGATCTTCAGGATATATTTAAGGGTTTGGCAACACAGATGAGGCAAGAGAGATAATTCTGTAACTATTCCCTTCAGGGACCCAGCTCAGCTCTAGCAAAGATAATCCATTGAAAGCTCTCACATAGGGGTATTGGTAGCACCTGATAAAATTTTTAAGCATTTCTAAGAGCATAAAGGAGAAACCATCAAGACAGGAATAAATGTTATGATCTAAGAGTGAATTAGAACCAACAATGGAGCTGACCTTGGTGGTTAAGAAAATGAGTTATGCTACCACAGGTAGTGGGAGAATAAGCAGTAAAGAGGACCAAAGGCTAAGGCAGGGAGGGACTATATTCATGTCTGGATAATGGAGAACCGAGGAAACCAAGGGCTGGTCATGCACCAATTTCCAGCCTGCGAACTTTAAGTTCTGCTTCTAAATTTATCTATGATATGTGGATGTGGGGAGAGCCTCTTCCAGCATCTCTCCATTAAGTTTAGGTAGTCAGCAATAGCTCCTAGTAAGATGATATCTGAGACAATGCAGGGGAATTAGGAATCTTTGTAGTAGATAAAGGGTGGAACTAGCCCCAATAGCTTTTATTAAACAATGCTCTGATTTTATCAATGATTTTCAAAATACAAAATATTTGTTCTGTGTTTCTCTTTGATTCTGTCCCTGAATTACATATAATAAAATTGTTTAAAGACAGTGTCAGTTGTGGGTCACAGGGTTAGAGAAAATTACATTTCTTCAATATTCATTTTGCGCTCTTCAAATAATAGCGGTTCAGTGGAGTTTTCTTCCCTAAAGGTTCAATTATTTATATATTCCACACATTAGTAGCTAAAAGTGTAAGTTCAGCTTTCTATTTTATGGCACTATTAGATTGGATGCTTTAATAGGGAAAATATATAAATATATAAGAAAAATATCAGCTTTAAAACTGGCAAATGGTGCTTTTCTGCCCTTTTAATTTGCATTCTATAGGTCAATCTGAAATTCCGGCATTTCCAAAATTATGACATAAATTCAGAATTAGATTGTTGGAAATGATAACATAGTTAACATTGATCCACCTACAGTTTTTTCATAGAGGAAGCATTTGAATATTTTAAATGTTCTCCCATGACAGTGGTTACCTTAAATCTAACTAAACTCAGATGAAATTCTTTCTGATTGGAGAGAATGCTATATTTTCTTTATGCTCTTAGAAATGAAGTATTTGTTCATCAATTCCTGAATTTGAGAAAATTCGCTTAGTAAATGATTGAATATTTAATCTGAGAATTCACTAACATGACTAATTTGATCTTCATTCTCAGAGACCAGAGGGCTGACCTTTGACTCCTTGCAGTCTCCTGATTCTTCTAGTAATGGTATATGTTTTTTCTCGTGTCAATTTTTAATCTTTGCCATTATACATAGAATTTGAAAAATTCTACATGTCTTACTATTTTAATAAAATTAAAAAATGGACTACAAAGATGGTGTTCTAAATTTTTAAATAACTTTTTGAAGCATAATGCAACATTTTGGGTAACATGATAAGGAAACTGAAAGATAATTTATGATAGTATTTCATCATCTCTGTAAACTATTTCATCCTTCTAAAGTTACTGTATTTATTCTCTTATTATTTTGTATCACAGTTATATATAATTATAAGTAATGATAAATTATGATAAAATGTTCCAAAATATAGGAAAACAATGTCACTGATACCCTATAAAATATGCAATATATATAAAAATTAAGTCTAATGGATTTATATTGTATTTTCAATGGAAAATGACATTTAATTTTTAAAAACAAGTCATTTTTCTTATTTTTTCCTTGAAATACTTCTGACAAAGATCAAAAGCCTTAACATAACAATATTAAAACATAGTTGGAACTACTAAAAAAAAAAAGAAAGAAAAAACCCTCTATAAATAAGTTGGTACCAATAGACCTTGATGGCATATGGAGTATTAATGAAGTCACAAGCAACCTCTTCCTTCAATATCACCTTCATGTTTTATAGCTCATTGATGCCACTTTTGGTTAGAGTTGGGAGATATTTTCTTTTCTACATTGTAATTTAAAATACCATCAATTTTCCCATCAGTGTGTAAAAAACCCACAACAACCCATTGTTGATAGCTGCATAGTTGTAACCTAGTAGTTAGATGCAAATTCTGATTACCACAATATGAACATGAAAGGCAATTTTCTTCTTTTTCAGCAGAATAGTCAAGAAGAAAAATAGGGTTCTTAGCTTTTCATATAAGAGGTGTCTTAAAGAACATGATTATACTAAGGGAAAACAGTAAAATAGACCTACACATCTTTCCCTCTCTTCTCGGGTAATCTATAAAAAATATTGCCTTAGAATAAATAGAAAAAAAGGAAAATCTTAAAAACATATAATCACAAATAGTTTTGCAGGTTTGTATCAAATATTCATACAACTTGGTTACTATGAAGAACCTGAAAGCCAAAATTTAATTTCCTGTGTGCCAAGTAATCTTCCAAATGCCTGACAAGGAGCAAAAGCACACATGCTCCGTAGAAACTCAATTTCAAACCTGGCCTCGAATAATTCCCATGGAAAAGTTCCATAAATTTAAACTCACCACCACAAATCACAAAACCGTAAGAGAAGAGACAACATTATTCAGGACCAGCAAATAAAGTAGGAAACAGAATGAGATCCGTAACAATAACATATTAGAATTACCAAGTGAAATGTCAAATTATCATGTTAAAATACTTAAAGAAATCATAGTTATTGAAAGTATGTTTATGATAAGAGCTACATAAAAACAAATAGATTTGAAAGGAGTCTAAAGATAAAACTAAATGAAGAAAAATCAATAGTAATTGGACAGGATTCATAGCAGAACAAGGACATCTGAAGACAACAACATTAATGAATAAAGGTAAATCTAAATAAATTATACAAATACAACACCAAGAAGTAAAAGACCTATAAAAATATTTCAAAAAATTGAAAGTCAACATGGGAAGAAATGCCACATATATAATTAATGTTTCCCAAGAAATGGAGAGAGAGTGAGGAAGAGGCAAATTTAGATGAGGGACTGATTATTTAAAGTAATATACATGTTTTCAGAAGCTCAAGAATAATAAGCAGGACAAGGAAAGAGAACACTTCACCTAAGTATATCACAGTAAAAATCCAGATCATCAATGAAAGAACTAAACTTTTAAAAGGTTCTAGAACTAAAAGAATATTTTCAAAGACATGATAATTATCCTGAGGGCTGACTTCTCAACAGCAAAATAATAATAATAATAATAATAATAATGTGCTTAGAAGACCAACAAAAAGAAGACATCAGAGCTCTACATCAACTGAAAACATCTATCACAGATTAGAACAATATTAGGGCATTTTTTACCAATGAAAATTTTGACTGTTCACCCACACAGCACACCCTTTCTAAGGCAAATCATGCAAAATAATTGGATCCTCTAAAAGTAATATTGAGACAATGGCTTTATGTACACATTCTTTTTTTATTGGAAACTTTCTTTTATATCTATCATTCCTTTTACCCATATTTTTTCTTTTCTAATCTCTGAAGATTTTAGTTTATTACCATTTTCTTTACTTTCTAAAATGGATATGGTTTCCTATCATTTCTTCATACCCACATACAATAGAAAACTGATATTGACTATTAATGTACTATCTTCTACATTTTACAAATATTGAAACATTTCAGAATTTGAACACAACATATGTCTGAAGACAAAGGTCTATTTAAAAAATAAATATTGGTCAGGCTGTCATGGAAAGAGAGTCACCTTGGAAATCAGAAATTTAGGAAGTGATATTTCTTTTCATCTTTGGTATTCCCACTGTGCTGACAATACCTTGGATCTAAACTCACTCTCCCCACTCTGCTCTCTCCATTATCTTTAATGCACTCATAATCCAGAAAAGAAGAAACAAATCTTGCATTAATCATTTATAATTGCAATGACAGGGCAAATCTCAGGGAGGGTAAGTGTAACTATACATAGAGTTGGTGATATAAGAGCAGAGCTGACTTATCCCCTCTCTCCTAGTTGCAGGGTTCCAAAATTTCTCACACTAAGGTGAGATATGAGAAGAAATATATTCATTTAATATATGTAGGTTTATCATAATGATTTCCATGAGACACCTTCAACCAGTGAGGGTTTTGTCAACTATAACTATTTAAAAATCCCAACTGTAATTTTTATTTCTTTTTGTTTTAAAGATTTTGTTCATTTTATTTTTAGAGAGGGAAAGGAGGGAGAAAGAGAGAGAGAGAGAGAAACATCAATGTGCGGTTGCTGGGGGTCATGGCCTGCAACCCATGCATATACCCTGACTGGGAATCGAACCTGAGACACTTTGGTTTGCAGCCTGAGCTCAATCCACTGAGCTATGTGTAATTTTTATTTCTATATTATTTTAGATTATATTTATTTTTATTTAGAGAAAAGAGAAGAGAGGGAAAAATAGAGGGAGAGAAGCATCAATGTGAGAGAGAAATGTTGATCAGTTGCCTCATACACTCCCAGACAGGAGACTGAACATGCAACCCAAGCATGTTCCCTGACCGGGTATCAGATCTGTAAACTGTCACTTAGTGGGACAATGTGCAACTAACCGACCCACACCTGTCAGGGCTGACTCTAATTTTTAAATTGTAATATGGACTGTGAATGACTTTTAGTGACTTATAAATATGTTATGGGAGGTTATATATTTGATTTTTTATATTTATGCTTGGAATCTTTATAGCATGTAAATTTACACATGTAACAACTGCTTTTACTAGTGCAGCAAAATTATCTCTCACTGTTTTTGATGTTTTAGCTCTTTTTGAGATATTTAAAAATGGTTAGATTGTGAAGACTCTAAAATCTCATGGAAAAAAATGGGAAATAAACATTAGAAGAGGATCAAATTATTTTCATACACAAACAAAATTTTATAATACTTTGTGGATAGAGACAGCAAGAAAATAATGAATATTAAAGAGAATGACTAGAACTGGGGATAATGAAATAGAACTTAGTAAAAAGAAGTACAGGATCTGAATAATAAACAATCTTTAATTATAAATTATATAAAGAGAGAGAAGTTCTTCTATAAGAACTGCAAATGAAGCAAATGGTGACCAGAGGTAAACTTTTAGAAGAATGAAAACATTCAATGTCACAATGAAAATGTTTTGCTCAACCCATCTGCTTTTCTGTTTTACTTCCTGATTTATTCTACAATCAGCTTAAAAGGAATGTATCAAAATTTCAAAATTACCAAGTTAATAGAGAATACAGCTTAATAATTAGTATTGTATCTTTGGGTACCATTTTTGTGTCCTCTATGCACTGTGTCCTATATGAGATACTCCCAATCAACCAGCTAAATAAATAAATACATACATAAGATGTGTTAACAAGTTATTAATTTCTGTTAATACATATGAGAATGTTGTGTACACTATAGACAATGAAACTACTATATATGTTTATTTTAGTTTCACTTGTTATACATAAATATATTTATATATACTTATTTTAAGAAAACAGGTTTCCCACTGACAATATAAAAATATGTTCAGATTTCTTATTTCTTTTTCTGTAATGCTAATTTCATTTACTCTAATGTCTATGAAAGCATCGCAATATCGTCTGAGATTTGGATATTTCTTTCTTTAAAAAATACCAAAACTGTCTTCCACACCTGTGACCAGCCATCTATGCTTGTCAGAAACAGTAAAAGGGAACTGTCCTAACCACTGGGAACAGGTCTTTCCACAGGACCATAGGGAATCCCATTCGGGAAGCAGCTGCTCTGCTTAAATCTATTTGGCACTACAAGCCATATGCAAGAAGTTCTCCTGAAAGCCGTGCTTACATAATTTATTTTTTTTTAAAGATTTTATTTATTTATTTTTAGAGAGAAGGGAAGCGAGAGAGAAAGAAAGGGAGATAAACATCAATGTGTGGCAACCCCTCCCATGCTCCCTACTGGGGACCTGGCCTGCAACCCAGGCATGTGCCCTGACTGGGAATTGAACTGGTGACCCTCTGCTTCATAGTCTGGTGCTCAATCCACTGAGCCACACCCTCCAGGCATAATTTATTTTCAAATAAGCTTTTTGGTTTGATTATAAAATTGCAGTGTGATATTTTTTAACTAAAAAATTTCCATCAGTTATAGAAGTTATGAATTTGCAACCACAAATTCCAAGCATTAAGAGAGGCTGTGATCTGGGTTGTATATTTAATCTCTCCCAGAAGTGAATATTTTCCCTTTTACTAAAAAGGAAGAAGGTTTCATCAAATATATGGAATGAAAGTCATAGCTCCTTGTGGCAGGATGTTTGATCCTGACTCAAGTATCACCTGAGATCAAAATAAATTCGATTTTTTGTAGGTGTGTATTTTAAATATCATTCAAAATTCAAATTGGACCTTCTAGAAGGTCCTACCTGGACCTTCTTTCCAGGTAGAATTTGAATATGTTTAAATTGACATGATTGATTAATGTTAGCATATGAATAGAAAGTGGAGAAGCAACAAAACTGGTAGATTTTTCCCCCTACAAAAATGGTACCCAAAGATACAAGACTTATTATTTAACTGTATGTTTTATTAATTTAGTAATTTGGGGATTCTGATATACTCTTTTAAAGCTTATTTTAGAATAATGGGGAGAGGTGTTGGAAGTCCCAAGATCACTGACAAACTACTTCAGCAATTATCATTTATATGTAACAAACAAATAACAATACAAATTTGTATTTGTTCAAATACAAATAAGAAAAACAAATATTTTTATTTAAAATTTTTAAAATTTTTAATTGTGTATTGTTGTTCAAGCATAGTTGTCTCCATTTTCACCCCACCACATCCCCCTGCCCCACTCATTCCCACATCCCACACTTGAACCTTCCTCCTTTTGCTTTGTCCATGCATCTTTTATAGATGTTCCTTGATGGCCCTTCCCTTATTATGCCCTATTATGCCTCTCCCCTCTCCTCTCTGGTTACTGTCAGTTCTTTAGTTCAATGTCTCTGGTTGTATTTTGCTTGCTTGTTTTGTTGATTAGGTTCCACTTATGGGTGAGATTGTATGGTATTTGTCTTTCATCACCTGGCTTATTTTACTTGGCATAATGCTCTCCAGTTCCAACCATGCTGTGGTGAAGGATAGGAGATCCTTCTTTCTTTCTGCTACATAGTATTCCATCATGTTAATGTATCATCGTTTTTTGATCCACTCATTTACTGATGGGCACTTAGGTTGCTTCCAGCACTTGGCTATTGTAAATTGTGCTGCTATGAACATTGGGGTGCATAGGTTCTTTTGAATTGGTGTTTCAGGATCTTAGGGTATAATCCCAATAGTGATATTGCTGGGTCAAAAGGCAGATCCATTTTTAGTTTTCTGAGGAAATTCTATACTGTTTTTCACAGTGGCTGCACCAGTCTGCATTCCCACCAACAGTGCACTAGGGTTCCTTTTTCTCCACAGCCTTACCAGCACTTGTTGTTGATTTGTTATGGTGGCCATTCTGACCTGTGTGAAGTGGTATCTCATTGTGGTTTTAATTTGCATCTCTTAGATGGCTAGTGATGCTGAGCATCTTTTCATGTGTCTCTGGGCCCTCTGTGTGTCCTCCTTAGAGAAGTGTCTGTTCAAGTCTTTTGCTCATTTTTTAATTGGGTTGTTTGTCTTCCTGCAGTGGAGGTATGTGAGTTCTTTATATATTTTGAAGATCAAACTTTTGTCCGAGGTATCATTTGCAAATATGTTTTCCCATATGGTTGGTTCTCTTTTCATTTTAATGCTATTTTCTTTAGCCAGGCAGAGCTTTTTATTTTGATGAGATCTCATTTGTTTATACTTTCCTTTATGTCCCTTGCTCTATAGCACATATCGGTAAAAACATTGCTGTGTGAAATATCTGAGATTTTCCTGCCTATACATGTTTTCCTTTAGGACTTTTATGGTGTCACACCTATATTTAAGTCTTTTACCCACCTTGACTTCATTTTTGTGTATGGTGTAAGCTGGTGATCCAGTTTCACTTTTTTGCATGTACCTGTCCAGATCTCCAAAGACCATTTGTTGAAGAGTCTATTTTTACCACATTTTATGCTTCTGCCCATTTTGTTGAATATTAATTGATCATAGAGACTTAGGATTATTTCTGGGCCATGAAATCAAATTTAAATCTGAATGATCCTTTATGTCTTTTCATTTTTTATTCTAAATATTTTCAAAATTGAATTTTATAAATTTTTGCACCCACAATCCAAGAAATAAAAAGAATAAAAAGCTAAAAGAAGCTAAAATTGTCTTTAGCTCAAAGTAATCTGCATACTACTGAGACACATCTCAGGGTGACTTATTCTAAAAATCCACAAAATTGATAGCTAACATGTATTCAGTGATTTCTATGTGGTATAGCACTTTCCATATGTTTTTTCCCTTATTCTTCACAAGTCAAAGAGATGCATACTATTTTAATCTGTTTTACACATGAGGAACTGCGTCATGGGCAAGTTAAATAACCTGATCAATATTGATAAGCAGTATGTGGATTGAACCCTACAAAAATATCTGTCTTCTTTAAAAGTGAAGTGTATGGAAGTTAAAGATATTAACTTTTATTGTATTCATTTATAAATATAAGGTAAGAAAATCAAGACCCTTGCTTTTAGTATGATCTGAATCTGATTATGACATTTTCTTATTTTCCATAAACTTACAGAAATGTTAACAGAGTGGCCAGGCCAAATCACTGGAGAAGGCAGGGGGTTGGGAGAAAACCCCAAGGGGGCATTGAAAGTTATAATTGTCTTGCCCTGCCTGTGAAGGGGTGGGCTTCCAGATAAGGGAGATTGCCCCAAATGCAACTATAAACAACTGTAGCTGCAAACAAATTGGCATGTGTTGTCCTGACAACCAAGCATCCCATGCCTCCTCAGCAGGAGGTGCTCCAGGGAGGAGTGCCTCAGGCAGAGTCACTAGCAGTGTTGCTAGCAGGAGGAGGGGCAGAGAGGCAGAGCTCACTCTCCAGAGGACACCTGAAAGGGCTTGGGAGGCACCAAAGGAACAATTAACGGAGCTTGTGACACAGGTGCAGAGAGCCTGTGTGAGGTGTGGGGGCTGGATGCCCTGCTCCCTTACGCAACATGGTGCCTGGAAGAGGCAAATATGTCTGACATTAACCCTCACTGGTTGCAAAGGTGGACATGGCCACTGGTTTTGGTGCATATGGGATTCTGGGAGAGGACTTTTAAACAGGAGGTGGACAGAAGATGCTATCTGCTCTTGCTTTGCCCCATAGGGGCAGGAGTGGCAGACAGGGGAATCCCCTGGGGCTTAGGCCTCACTGGGTTGGAAGCCAGCGCCCTGGAGGCAGGGTCCCATGTTGGAATGTGTGCCCCTGTGGAGCACGGTACACAGGTTCTAGGCTGCTTCCTCTCCCATGCCCTGAGAGCAATGCATGGAAACTGAGGCCAGCACTAAAGATGAGAGCTGCTGTGAGGTGATGGCGACTCTGGCCACAGAGAGGGAGAGGGGTGCTGGAGTTGCACAGAGACGCAGTCCAGGAACAACCTTAGGCTACAGATGAGCAATAATGAGGAACTTCTGGACATGGATTGGGGCTTTAATCTCTGTGGGGGTGGCTAGTTTTCTGTGTTTTGCAGGAGATGCCGCCTCACTAGGCCTGGAGCATGAATGCTTTCAGCCCCCTCAAATTGGGAGCCCTGTTCATAAAAACCTATTTCCTTCCCCACAGTTCCTTGTTAGGTGCACATGGTGATAAGTGCCTGGATCCCTTGCTGCCCAGTTACAGCTATAATACATCCATTATCATTATTTGTAATACTTTCCAAAAAGTTTAGTAAGAAGTTAAAACCACTCACAAAGAATACTTTTAATATCATTTTAATGTCTTTTCCTTTATTTATGTTTACATAAATCCTACTGACTTTAATTAGTTTTTTAAATCAATTAGACTATGCCAAATGTTTCATTATTGATAGCTATATCTTAATTTTTTTTACCATTATTCAATGTATTTCTGAAAATTTGATTAAATCATATAATGACAAAAAATATTTAATGCTCACCAAATACCCATGTATCCCTCTGCACGCCACAGCTGACCCTGTAGTCTGTTTGGTACGCTATGACCAGGTCTGGGCAGTGAGTTTTAGGGTGTGGTGTGTAAACTCCCATTGGAATAATAAAAGATCTATTTGTTTTACATATTCCCTCTTACCCTGCCCCCAGAACACTAAAAATACATTTTGTAAAGACAGCACAAATGACACGTTGGCAACCTGTGATATCTTGGTGGAAGCGGTTGAGATGCTCACTGAGAATGTCCCAGAACATGCAGCAGACACTGTGCAAACCAGCAATGAACTTCTGTGGTAAACCACTGAGATTTCGGGGTTAATTTGTCCCAGAGCACACTCACCGGTTCACCCTGACCGATATAAAAGAATTAGGAGCTAACACAATTGACTCCTGGTAACCAAAATAATTCACCTGGTGAGAACAGATGTGCATGGAAATACTTCAGAAGATCCAATTAAGAGAAAATCTCAGCATACCTGGGCATCAGTCAGCATGTTTTGTAGAAGAAATAACTACACTGATTACAAAAGTTGTATTGTGTGTCTGAGTGTAAAATCACTAATTTAAATGGCTTTCCCAAGCATTATAAATGTATAAAATTTCATCTTTTTAACCCAGAATATTTAAAATATATTAATTGATCTACTAGGGTATAGTTCCCATGTTTTGTAGGCAAATTTTCTTTATTCTCTTTACCTAATGACATTTTCAATTATGTTTGTCACAGATCAAAAAAGTATTGTGAGCAGCCAGAGGTGAATAGGAGGAATTGTACTGTTTAAAATCCAGCTCAGCCGTGTGAGGTTTTCATGACTGTCTGCAAAGCCCTAATGGTTTTATTACATCCCCTACAGCAGTGAATTAAGTACTAAGAATGAATAAAGGCAACAATAACACATTTTAATAAAGTACATTAATTAACATATGTTAAACGTTAACTAATCTCTTATTCTGTCAGAAGCTTTACCAGCCAGAGGGCAGTAAAATATATGAAGGGAGCTCATTGTACTTCTGTCACAAGAGCTTATTTGGAGAAGACAGGCAGTGACTCACAGGCCATGTTAACACATTAATTTCTAAATTGAAATTATTCAAGCAGAGTAAGCTTTCATTTACTTATTAAAGGGGTGTTTCTCACCTTATTACAATTTAATGTATGATCAGTAAAAGCAGAATTACAACTGCCATATATCAACAAACTCTGGAGACTTCTACTTAATTAATGTGCATCATAAGTCAATACAACTTAGCTCATGGAATTCAGGCTCCATAGTAGAATCCCTGCTGGTTAATATTTGCTGGGGAAACGGTAATGTGCTAGTTACGACTTTGGTGCGGAGTGAGTATTGCTGATTGACTACACAAGTGGAGTGAAGAATAATTCCACCTGGTAACAATATGACAAGTGATTCAATTAAGACATTGCCAGTGAAAATCAATCACTCCTGATTGAAAAATATTTGCAACATTCTAAAGACGAAGATGTTATAGTTAAGCAATTTGTCTATTTTTTTTGTATTCTGTTATCACAGACACACAGGAGCTTCATTTCTTTAATATGGCCTCTTTCTTTTCATTTACACCACCGTTATCCAGTCTAATAACAGCACCATGACCTACTGTACACCTACTCGCTTAACCGTCAGGCCACAGCACATCAGATTCAGGTCAGAGTCAAACTGTCCTGAGAATGAAGCCTCCGTTTTGTTGATCAAGGGAACAGAGCTTCACTCGGATTGGAGACGACATCTGGACCTCAGTTGCCGGCTCCCGGCTCCCGAACAGAACACACCCTCATGAAACTAGACAGCATGGTGCCACGGCTGGCGTCAGGAACTAATTCCATGATGTTACTCCCTATCCCGTTCCCAACAAATTAATAGCTCTGATAATCACCCTGATTAATTATTTTCCCATATATAGTCTGTCTCCAAGTGTACCATCAGGGGTACCTGTCTCTGGGCTTGGTACCATTTCCTTAATTGAATAAAACCCTCTACTTTCTTTGCTACAAACTCCTGTTGGCATCTTTTTCTTTCTTTATTGAATTTATTGGGGTGACACTGGTTAATAAAAGTATATTGCTTTCAGGTGGAAATTCTATAATACCTCATCTGTATGTTGCATTGTGTGTTCAGCACTCCGAGTCAAGTCTTCTTCCACCCCCTTTCCCTCTGGTAATCAACGCATCTGTGCCTACGAGGGTTTTAATGTTATTGTTTTAGTTGTTTTGTTTTTTTGCTTAATCTAATGAACAAAATTAACTAACAAACAAAACAGACTCATAGATATGGAGAAGAGACTGCTGGCTGTCAGAAGGCAGGGAGTTGGGGTCCCGGGTGGAAAAAGTGAAGCAATTCAGCAAACAAACAAACACTCCTGTTAGCATCTTATTGGACTTTGATGCATGCAGGCAAACAAAGTTCTGTAACAAGATTTGAGGGATTCACAATTCTTAACATGGTTACTGACAAATAGTAGTTATGCTGCAAATGGATTTCAGGATGCATAAAGAGTTAAATAAAGTATAGATGCCAGAATTTATTTTCTTCTTTATAATTCTCCAACTCAAGGACCTCCATTTATTGGTACTATGGAGGTCCTCCTTTGTGGAAAGGAAGTGAATTCTGTTACTGTATTTAAATAAGGATTATTACAAGATAATGCAATATTTTCCACTCTGTATACATACACCAAGCTTTTTGTAATTTTAGTTCTTTAAGTCAAACGTTACATGGGGTTTATTTTTCTTTCATCTACTTAAAATGGGATTCCTGAACACGCATGAGGAGGGACCCCAAGAAAACCAGAATTATCTTCTGGAGGGCAGGCCCCTCCTATCACAGGCTCCCCGACTAGGTGAGTGGTTTAGGAACCATCTGTATCAGTGTACCACTCAGTGTTGCTGTGAGAGGCTGTGTTTGGTTTCAGTGAATGTATTCTGAAGAATTTTTCAGCATGTTTGGTCATTTCGCAATGGATGATTTACAAGCACACAGGCCCACACTGCACTGAGTGTTCCGTAGTTTTTGACCAAAAATGGCCTGACCCCTGTGCCCCACCCTCCCTATTCACCTGATCTCACCCCAACCAACTTTTTTGGTATTCCTGGATGAGAAGAGTCCTCAAAGGGAAACATTTTGCTGATGTGGGAGAGGAAATGAAAAACAGCAGAAACACTTAAAGGCATCAAAATCAACAAGTTCAAAAACTGTTTTGAGCAGCGGAAAAACTTCTTGATAAGTATACTGCATCAAATGGAGAGTATTGAAGGTGACTGAACTTTAAACATGTAAGAATAAATACACAGTATTTTATAAATAAACTTTGTTTTGGGGGGATTCCCCCTTGTATATCATATTAATTTTTCTACAGTTTATTAAAAACAGGTTTCTTTTTTCAAGTTTCGAGATTTTGTTTTATGTGAAGAACATTAGAGGTTGGAGAAGCGATGTGTTCACTAGGCAAATTATGGGTTTTACCCCACTAAGTGAGGGAAGGGTGGTCTGGGAATACTGGGATTCGGATCCATTTTCCACCTCCTTCTGCTTTGCTCACATTTTCTCTTCCCACAAATAACAGAGGACACAAACACAAAGAAAACAAAAATCAGAACCAGCAAGATCCACCTTGGATGGGGCCGTGCCCAAGCTTTCCCTTTCCCAGGCTCTCCAGGGCCAGGCAGGGGTAGCTGCTCCACAGCCCCTACTGCAAGGGAAGGGAACCGTGCTCCCTTCTTAGATTGGATGGACTGACATTAATAAATTATTCATATTTTATTCATCAAAAACATTACGTTAAATCTTATGCAAAAGTAAAACTACAGGGAGAGAAATCAGATCACTGTGCCAGGTGCTAGGATCTGGGGGAAAGAGACTGTCTACAAAAGGACGAGAGGGGACTCTAGACATGACAGAAATATTCTGTCTTTATTATGGTGGTGGTGTTTGTACGACTGCATCAGAAATGTGTTACGATTCTCCTGTACATCTAAACACCTTTACTGGATATAAATCATCCCTCAAGAAACCTGAAAAAATATTATGCAAAATTTGCTGGTTATTTTCTGTTGTCACAAAGCATTTGCTAGTGTTGGTAAAATCTGTGTACGGAATGTTGGTTTTCGGCCTGTGGATAGCATGGGACTTGCAACTTGCAACGCTGTCACGTATTTCTTGACACAATTTCTCCTTTCTTCATAGTATAAGTTTGGCTTTCCCTACTGCTTTCCTTGACTAAGAGACACAACTTCTTAAAAATCTGTCTGGCACAGGGAAAAAGTCCCGTGGGACACTGTACTTCTGGTTTGATTCTCAGCTTCAATGGGTGTTAACTGGGTGAAGGTGGGCAACTTAACTCTCTATGCCTGTGTATATTTATTTTTAAAATAGTGAGTTTTACAGTTTAGATGAATAAATGTTTAGAAAAGTGACAGAATCCAATATCATTGAAGCTTTAGTTATTACCTATTGTATTGCCAGTATTATTATTACTGTTTGAAGTGACCCGTTAAATGCCTGGACTTACTAACCTGACCTGTGACTTCAGAGTAGATAGATCACTCACAAAGTCTCTAGAGGAGATACCAATGAAAAAGCCTTCGTGACAATTATTCTAGAGTCTCTACTAGCTGGTAGAGTTAGCTTTTATAAACTCCCTCTGTTGTAGATGAAGGCTCCAAGTGTCCTAAAATCCTTTTCACTTCCGACTCTTATGAAAGAAGAAACGTCTGTGACATTTTATTCTTTTTCTCTTCTAGTATTTCTAAGGCAATTCAATTTCATTGTTTAAAATCTAAAGGTCTACATAGAAAATAATCTTATTATTAATAATGATTTAAAGTTTCAAAAAGTCTATTGGTATTCATTGGAATATGGAATTCTTCTGGAAGTTTTCTTTAGAAGGCAGACAAAGAACTGAATTTTGACATATTTTTGTGCTTTCTTCCCAGGTAGCTGTCTTTGAAGTGATATGACAGTCTGCTCTGGCGGCATTGCTTGGCTCACTTTTGTAGAACTTAACTCTTAAATCAATAGCAGGAAAAAAAAGATGGGTTTAACAGAGAATACAGAAATATTAGAAACTTATATAATACATTTTAAATATACCAAAGTTGCACTGTGTAAATTGTGTGACAATCCCACTATTGTTACTTAATATATGTCATTAATATAGCAAATTTCCAGATCACATTAAAGATACAGAAAAGCACATATAAGTATTAACAAACCCAAGGAATATGGGAAGAATATAATTTGTTTAGAATTAAATAATTCATCACTCTGAGACCTGAGAATGACTAGAATATAACTTTATAAGAAAATTCCATGAAATACTAAATCTCATTAGGTCTCATCAAGACCAGCACACTCTGTCTCTCATTGGACAAAGTGAGAAGGGAAAGACTGCTTATTGTTTTGGTACTGCTCCTGGATGAGGATGCTCCTGGAGCTCTTCCGGGTACCCTTTCCAGTCCATGCCCTATTTGCTAGAAGCTGCTGAGGGTTGGCTAATACCTACTCACAGCTACCTTCTTTCCCAGAGAGGTGCCCTGGTCAAACAGCATCTGCCTTAGCAGCCAGAAGAGGCTGTCGCCAGCTCTGCCCTCCATCCTCCACCCTCCACCCTCCACAGATCACAGCCAAAGACACAGAGTGAAGGGACAGAGCCTCCATTCACAGAGGGGCCTGTTTTCTGGTACAGTTCAAGCTTTGGAACCTGCAACAGCATCAGGCTGATTCTTGCCTAAGTGTTTTTTCTTCACTGTTGGGGTGCTCACCCTCCTCCTCTTCTACAAACATATGATAATTTTCTTGTTACCTTTTAAAAAATTGATTTCTTGCCTAAATGTGGCCAGAGAACATTTTTGTCATTATTTGAAATTTGTTGACACAGACACTTTTGGCAAAAAAAAAAGAAATGAACATTTTTGTATGTAAATATTACATTTGGGTTTGAAACATATTCTGATTTTTTGATATAATGTTCAATATATATTTATTATGCCAAGTTTTAGTGCTGTAGTTCACATATTTTGTTTCTTTGTTTTTTGTTTTTACCAATGTGAAAACATAATATTCAAATAGATAAACATATTCTTTTTAGTTTTATTTTTCAATTACAGTTTTCATTCAATATTATTTTATATTAGTTTCAGGTGTACTGCATAGTAGTTAGACAATTATATACTTCATAAAGTGTTCCCCAATATTCCTAGTACCTACCTGGTACCACACGTAGTTATTGCAATTATTATTGACCATATTCCCTATGCTATAATTTACATCCCCAGGACTATTCTGTTACTACCAATCCCTTCACCTTTTTCATCCAGTCCTCCAACCCCCCTCCTCTCTGGTAACCAACAGTCTTTTATCTATGAGTTTGTTTCCATTTTGTTTATTCATTTATTCTGAACTTCAGATTCTACATATAAATGAAATCATATGTTACTTGTCTTTGTGTAGCTTATTTCACTTAGCATAATACCCTCTAAGTCCATTCATGCAGTTGCAAATGGAAATATTTCATTCTTTTTTATGGCCAAGTATTATCCCATTGTATATCTGTTAGGTACCACAGGTTTTTTGAACCACTTGTTTTTAATGGGCTCTTTGGTTGCTTCCATATCTTGGCTTGTAAATAATGCTGCAGTGAACATGGGGTGCATGCATTTTTTTGAATTAGTGTTTCCAGATACTATGGATGTATATCTAGAAGTGGAGTCGCTGGATCATAAGGCAGTTCCGTATTTATTTTTTTGGAGAAACCCCACACTGTTTTCCACAGAGGCTGCACCAATTTGCATTCAAACCACCAGTGCCTGAGGTTTCTTTTTCTCTATGTGCTGGCCAAAACTTGATGTTTATTAACTTATTGATGATAGCCACTCTGACAGGTGTGAGATGATGTTTCATTGTGGTTTCACTTTGCATTTTTCTGACATTAGTGATGTTGAGAATCTTTTCATATGTCTACCAGTCACCTGTAGGTCTTCTTTAGAGCAAGATTTATTTTGCTACTTGTTTTTTAATAATGTCCCATTAGGATTCTGAAATGTTTTTCTTTTTCAGTTCAGTTGTTTTTTTTTTTACTTTATATAGTTTGGAATTATGTTATTAGATAAATACAAATATCATATTAAATTTTTATTATTTTTAAATGTTTTTATTTTTGTAAGATTTCCCCTTAAATCCAGTTACTTATATCAACATAATCGTACTGACTTTATTTAGTATTCTCAATGTATATTTGTTTTTGTGCTTTCTCTAGTAAGCATTTTGTATCCATGTATGTTATATCTGAATCTTGAAAACAAAGTGTAATTAAATTACTTTTTAATCCAGTCTGATAATCTTTTGATTTTAATTAAAGTATTCAGTTCATATCATTTAACGTAATTACTGCTGTGTTTAGTTTTAAGTATCTTATTTATCTCATTTCATTATCTAATTGTTTATTGATTATCTTATTTATTATATCATTATTTTATATTATTTATACTCTTTCTTTGTCCTCATTACTAATTATTCATCTCTCTATTATTTTACTGCTAAGTCAACTGAATTTTTTATTATTTTGTTTTCCTCTCAGAAAACCTTGTAATACCTTAATCTTACTCAATCTCTCCTGCATTAGGATATTTTTCTATGAGTTTTAATTCTTCATATTTTAATACAATATTATTACACTTATTAGTTCACACATTTAAGATTAATTTTGATTTACCAAAGCTCATACAAGTTTTGCCTCGATTCCATCACCACATGGACCACTCTGGCCTACTGCCTTGCTTATCTTTTGCCTCCCACTCCAATAGCAAAATGTCATTTTAATTAGTTGTTCAACTGCAGTGCACATGTGTAGTGGTGCCAAAATTGTTAAATAGTGCCCCCACTGAAAACGATGACAAGAACTAGACTGATAGTTTCTTCCGCTTTTAGTCTTGTAGACACACTCATCTTCACACTTAGTTAGTTAGGTAAACACATTTCTCCCCAGCCCACTTTGCTTGGTCACATGCTGACGTCCATCCTGGAATCCCTCCCCACTTACGTTTGATATATAAAATTGCGTTGGAGAGGCTTTATGGATTTTGACAAATGTGTGTGTTGTGTATCCAAAAGTACAGTATTAGAATAGTTTCACTGCCCGAAAATTTTTCTCTGCTTCACCCAGTCATCCCTTTACTTCTTCAGAATTGCTGGCAACTGTCAATTTTTTATTGTTTTGATAATTTTGTCTTCTCAAGAATGCTATGTAATTGAAGTCAGGTAGTATGTAGCATTTTCACACTGGCTATTTTCACTTAGCAATATTCATTTAAGGTTCATTCATGTATTTTGTGGCCTGATAATTCATTTCCTTTTACCACTGACTACTGTCACATTGTATAGATGTGCTACAGTTTGTCTTCTATTAAAGGACATCTGATTGTTTTCAGTATTTGGCCACTATGGAAAAAGCTTCTATAAACATTAGCATGTAGATTTTTGTGGGGACAGAACTTTTAAATTAGCTTGGCAAATATTTAATAGCATGAACACAGAATTTTATGGTAAACCTATCATTAGCTTTGCAAAAAAAAAAGTTGCCAAACTGTTTTTGCAAAGTGTCTGTACAAAACAGTGTCTGTGGAAATTATGCATTTCCACCAGCAATGAATAAGATTTCTGATTTCTCTGCCAGCAATTGCTGTTTTTCATTTTTGAATTTTAGCCTGCTAAGTGAAGAAATTTTGATTTACGGATAGAAAATATTTTTATATTTTGGTCAAAGAGTTTTTTTTTAAGATTTCCTTTACTAATTTTTAGAGAGGAGAAGGATGGGAAACAATTGCCTCTTTCACACCCCCAACCCTGGGGACCTGGCCCACAAACAACCTGCAACCTTTTGGTAAACAGGCCGGCACCAAATCCACTGAGCCATGCTAGTCACTTTCCTTATATATTGTCTTTTATTTGTTTCAACGCATCAGTTAAGTTGCTAGTTACTTTATTTTAATATTTTCCATCATACTATTAATAAAATTGCAATGTATTGAAATTACATAAGTTAACTGTGACTTATGCCTTTGGTGTTACCATTTTTTATCTTGCAATTCTAACAGCAAGTGACTTAATTTTGACTGTTTCTGGGTTAAAAAATAAACTCTTTCCAGAGTTTGGATGCATCAACTTTATTATTCAGTTCTGTTCTCAAAATCTGCTGTATGGCGTATCACATACCTGCCAGAAATTGAAGAGAGAAAATGGGAAAGAACAATAGCAAGATCAGAGAAGCCTTTCTATAGACAGAATCGTTAAAATATCAGTCTTTCTTGGGTCTTATCTTTCTGTTTTGTGACAATTTATGAAAGAGGAAAGCTGTGAGTACTTATTTAATTCACATGCCCTATCTTTGTCTGAAGGGTTTCTTGATAATTTGACATACTGGGTGCAGATGAAGAGATGAAGAGATTTAAACAAGAATGCATGAGCCACACATTTTCTATTTAAATCTGATGTGTGCTTTTAAAATTGTGATGCTGCATTTTTATCAAGATGCAGAATTGGTATTTCTGACAACAAGAAATATAGGAATTATTTTTCTTTATTTTTTCCTAGACCCTTATAAGAAAAAACATTTATTGTGACTATTTTATAAGTAATAATAATATTATCAATAACTAAAACCACTATACAAATATTATGTTATAAAGCAAGTATAATTCTATTATATGATAGAAAATTATTATTAATAGTATTAGTGATAAGTTTAACAGTAGATACTGCTACTAACACTGCCAATGCAATATTTTATGAAAATACCATTGAGGATTTGTTGCATTCTTATATTTTAACCAAGACATTTGAAATATATCACGAGCCAAATACTTGAATTGTCAAGCAAAGGACTGCAAGCTGAGATCCAGGAGAGGATCCCTTCGTTCCTCCGTGACCCTTCCGGAACTGACGCGGAGAGCATGGAAGGGCATGGTTTTCCTACTACAGACCCTTCTCCTTCACAACTGGACTTCTCATTCAAGCCTCTATTGCTAGTGTGCAATGCATTACTGGTCTGAATTTCACTTCCCTTCAGTGACTCGGACATCTTGTAATACTTCCCCTGGGGAGATTTGGGTCATCAGAGTCCAGGATCTTTTCGGTAATGGTTATATGGATTTAGGGGCTCTCCTATCAGTGGAGGAGTGGAGAACTGGACTCTGAGCTCGTAGCACAGTTTCACATGAACGAGTGGGGGGTGTGTGTGTGTGTGTGTGTGTGTGTGTGTGTGTGGGCATGCACAGTACAATTCTAAAATCATGCACTAAATAGTCTTTCATCTGTATCACAGGTAATTGAATTGTGGCTCATTTTATTAAACATTCGTTCTCTACGGAAACTAATTTGAAACCAGCAAAAGCTAGGTTATAAAGATAATTGCTTCAATCCTGTTATGGTGCAGGTGTTAGGTTATTCGTTTTGACACTCGTGGTGTTTATTTTATGAGAGCATAAGAATATCCTTTCCCCCTAGTCCAGGAAAGCTTTGGCAAGTACAGTTATGTGCAGACTTAGTGACAGGGATGTGTTCTGAGAAACCTGTTGAGTGGTTTCACTGATGTGCGAACATCATAGAATGCACTTATGCAAACCTAGATGTTTGTGTAAACCTGCACTCCTAGGCTATGTGGCATTTATATACTATTATATATGTGGCCTGTTGTTGACCAACACGTCATTGTGCTTAATGTTTTACAAATTGTCATATTTTACAAAAATATACATAATGCATTATGAATTAGTACAATGAAGCAGTGAGTTTTTTGAAAATAACAAAATTATGATATGAAATAGAAAGCCTATAAATGTGTGATTTTCACAAATTAAAAAATTATTTTAAAAATCCTCACTTATAATTGTCAGCTTCCTATGCTTTCATTTCGTTTATTCTTTTTCTATAAGTATTAAGAGTTGAACCTTTTATTCATATATTTCTGCACCCTGTATTTTCATAAATAATTAAGTAAATTTTTACATTGCTATTATTCAGCTTTATAACTTTTATGGTAGCTCTGGATTATCCTGTTGAATACCAAAATTTCTTCAGCAACATATGTCTTCACCAATTCCTTTGCTGACTGCATTTTTTCTGACATCCAGAATTCTTGTGGAAACATCTGACATCTGAAAAGCAAATCTGAGTGAAATTTGTTAATTCCTTAGGCTTTTGTTTCTTTCTGTTACATTTCTTTATGTCTCCATGCAAACTGTTCTCTGGCTGTATTACTTGTTCACCACAGCACCAGCCCTTTACCCCACTGCAAGCCCAGTGCAACATGTCTGCTTCATGTCCCGGCACGTAGATATGTGTTTGTGTGTGTATATATGCAAGTTTAGTTTTTGTATTTTTAAAACTGACATCGATGTTTTCTTTTGTGCTTCATTCTGTTTTTTAAAACATATTTTTTCAAAATATTTTTATTAACTTCAATGTTACTATGTTCCAATACAGTTCATTTTTTTCTAGTTGCTTCGTGAAATTCATAGTGTGCCTTCACTATAATTTGGTTATATGTTTCCTAGGTCAGCTCCCTGTTACCCTTCATGGTGAATGTTTTGCGCATGATGCTTAGTGGATTTATGAGAAAGTTTTTCCAGAATTTACTTATATTTGAGGGGAAAAGCATATTTAAATTAAGTAAAAAATTCTACATTGGTTTTAGTCTAAAGAGCCCTTTTCCTATCCTACTGTTTCCCTTAGTGTGTTTCCCAAATTATTTTTATCTTTATATATAAAAAACTGACTAAACAATGCCTACATAATATTCAGAGGTAGAGATACAGAGAAAGATCACAGTTCAAAATAGGTATACATTTTATAAGATAAATTGCAGCTTAGAATGAGTACTACCTGCCCTTGTTCAGAGCAAAGTGAGGCATTAGCATTAGGACACATAAGTCATCCCTCAGAGAGCCATGGGCAAATGGCTCAATCTTAATTCTAAACGGTTCATATGTGCACATGAGTATTTTACCTGAATCCATTTGTAGACTAGTCTTAAATCACCACCCCCCACCATTAAAGTGACAGGGCATCTAGTCCACAATGTCGTGTGTCTGCGTATCTTCCTATTTCCAAAATGTTTTTCCAACACTATTCCAAAGTGTGTTTAGCAAAATTGAGATGACATAGATGAGCTTTTTAAAGTTAAGGTATAATTTATATATAACATTGTGTAAAAGTTCAAGTTGTACAATGTGTCAATTTGATAATTTTTATATTGCAATATGATTACCATGGTAACATTAGCTAACTCCTCTACCAGGTCATATAATTTCAGTTTCTTTTTGGTGGCGAGAACATTGAAGTTCTAGTGTTAGCAACTTTAAAATCTATAATACATTAAGTGGTTTTCAGTCTTTTCTTTGATCTACTATTCTGGTTACCTTAGTATTATTCTTGTCATCACTGTTCATTCTGGTCTTTAACACTCACAGGGCATGCCTCCCAATGACTTGCCCTCCATGGTGAAAGTCTTCAGGGGTGAACCTCTGTCTCTGCATCCTTGTGGGCACTGTAAACAGCATCCTATGTCCTGAGGGGTCCATTACAGAGGTTAACCCCTTTAGGACAAAATAATTTTCCCCTCAATATTATCTTTATTTTTTCCCCTCAAATAAGGTACATATGGAATTTAAACTAGTCAGACTCCTGTTCTTTCTTTACCTAACTATTGATGGACACTGTGGTTGTTTCTATGGCTTGGGTACTGTGAAAATGCTGCAGTGAACACTGTGGTGCTGGTATCTTTGGGAATAAATATTTTAAAATTTTGGGGGGCAAATACCCAGAAGAGGGGTTATTGGATCATATGGAACTCTATTCTTATATTTTTTTAGGAATCCCCATATTGTTTTCCATAGTTTATATTCTCACCAGCAGTCCTTGGATAGATAATTGTATAAAGAACATGTGGTATATACCATGTGGGGCAAAGTAGGTGTCCAGTTGTCCATATGGAAAATTTTATGTATATGCATATACACACACACACTATGGAACACTACTCAGCCATAAGAAAAGATGAAATACTACCATTGTCAACAACATGGATGGATTTTAAGAAAATCATACTAAGTGAAATGATTGAGACAGAAAAAGTCAAGAACCATATGATTTCACTCATATGTAGGATATAAAACTAAAAGAATCAAAAGAACAAACAAGAGAAATAAACAAACACAAACTGATAAACACAGACAGCAGCATGGTGGTTACCAGTGGGAAGGGGGTGGGGAGGCAGTAAAGGGTACAGGGGGCCAGATACATGGTGACAGAGGACTTGACTTTGGGTGGTGGGCACGCAATGCAGTATACACAGATGAGGTGTTATAGAATGGCACACTTGAACACTACATAATTTTATTAACAAAAGCCATGCCAATAAAATTAATTTAAAAATAAAACAAATAGTCCAAGTCATGGAAACCAAGAATGAAGTGGTATTAGCCTTACCTGAGAGGAGAAAAAATAGGGAGGTGTTGGCCAAGGTGCCCAATACTTGAGTGATGCCGGATGCTTAAGTTCTGGAAATCTAAGGTACAATAATGTGAATACAGTTAACATTATTTTATTGTATTATGAAATTTCAACTAAGAGAGAAGGTCTTAAGTGTTACAAATAAAAAGATAATGTTAACTCTCTAAGGAGATAATTATGGTGATTATTTTACCATGTGTATGTATGTATATAAAATCATCAAATTGTGTACCTTATATATAATTTCTACTTGTCAAAAATAAATAAATACTTAACACTAATCTAAAAAAAAAGAGAAAGTACAGATAGCAATGAATGCTGAGTTTGGATACTGTGCCAAACTGATACATTACTATCATAAAATTGGTAAGAAAAATCTATATTCAGAAAATTTTTAGCGATATAAAATTTTATATTGAGATAAATATTTCAAATAAATAGTAGGTGAATGTGATCAGAGTTTTCTACAATGTCTAAAGAATGAAGCACTGCTTGCATATATAAATATTTTAATGTCTAGTACGACTGGTGTTGAGGATTGTAACAAAGAGTTGCAAAACCTTCGTGAGGTCCCAGAAGTGGAGGGGTGCGCACTCACAGGCAGTGCTTCAGACTGGATCTCAGGCTTGAATCGGGCCTCACACAGAATTGTTCGCCCTAGCCGCAGGTGGGCGCCCTTGCTGCAGGTGGGAGCCCTCGTGAAGGCGAACCAAAACGATGAGAAGCACTGTTCCAAAAGTATGTCTTCTTTCTACTGTGTTTCAGATAACTACAGGTGTGTGTCTGTATGTGTACACACACACTCCGCCTCACCTTCAACTACCCTGTATATTTGTACTTTGGTTATATTAAAACAATCATTTGCCCAAATTATTCAAGTTTAAGTGATTCTTACTTAGCCAGAGGGTTTTGACATGTAGAGACTAGATAGGTGTGACCAGTGTTCTTTCTTTTTAGCAAGGAATGCTTTTGAGTAAAAAAAGAAAGAAGAAGAAGAAGGAGGAGGAGGAGAAGGAGAAGAAAGAAGAAGGAGGAGGAGGAGGAGGAGGGAGGAGGAGGAGGAGGAGGAAGAGGAGGAGGAGGACAGTGTACTAAGTAAAAAAAAAAACACATCAAAGAAGAAAGGTATGTCCTGCTTACATGAGACACAGTGTATATACTCCTGTCTTTTTCTTCATGAAGTGCAGGTACAGGCTTCCACCCAGTAGGAAACCCAGGGGGAAAGTGCGTGAAACAAGAAAGATCAAATGACAAAGACAAAAACCATCTGGACGGAATATTGAAACATTTTGGAAATTACGAATGGAGACTTTTGGGTGGTGTCCATCAGTGTATTTTAAGCCCACCATTAGACCTCCGCCTCCACATCGGGGCTGATATCCATCCACCTCCCCAGTGTCTTCTCAAGCGTGTCTCCTTCCTCTCATTCCAACCTCCTTTTTGGAAATTGTTCAAACATGTTTGGTCCAAGGTGGTTTGTACCTTCTCGCAATTCTTGAGGAATTTAGCATGAATGTTCTTTTAATGTTATGGTTTGCCCAAGCTACTGTATATTATATTTATGTTTTTATGTATTTAGCTCAGTCCTCCAAATAGCTAATATAAAGATTGTGTTTATGTCACTGTATATCTAGAGCTTATCCAGGGACTGACTAATAATAGGAGCTAAAACATACTAAAGGAAGTAGCTATTTTTTTGCTGTTGGGGGATAATAATCTTCCATTTTAAAAATAAAAAAAAACTATAATCCAGGGTAAGTAAATAAGTAAAGTGAGTTGCATGAAAAAATATATTTATGCATGTGAGAGCTTAGAAAACAGTGTTCTTCCAGAGGGTGATCTAAAATAATTTGTGTAGTCCTAGGCATGAAACATTTGGATTTAAACCATACTTGTCAGAATGCACAACTTTTCCATCTATTATATTTCATTTTCAAAGATGATCATTGGGACAGTTTTGCTGTCCATGGCTGCAAAAACTACTGAACACTGCCCTTTGCAATACCTAAGCACAAATCCAGCATCTCCATGTGTCTGTGGACCGCATTTTCAGAGCCTGTCACTGAAGTTTATCTCTTCACAGTTTACACCAGCTCCTGAACTTGGTTTCATTAGATAGGCTAACTGTTCTAGAACCAACAGTTATTCCCTTACCCCTGATTTCATGGTTATTGCACAGCTTTGAAATCATGTTTCTGTGGGTACTTATGCAGTTACGTTTGCTCCAGAGAGAGCACTTCAGTTCTGCTCAATCTTGCTGTGTATTAGAGTTTTTTGTCAATGTAAGTTTGTTACTCGAAAGCTGCTCTGATATTGAGGATGAGTCTATCATTGTCACTGTTTCTAAAGAAAGCACTTCAAGCGATTTTCAGAGCAGTCAGTCATTCAGAAATTCTCCTCTCACTAATCATGTCGTCTTTGGGGAGAATAGGAGTTATATTTTAAAGGTGGGTCATAACTGAGAGATAAAACATGGGCCGTCCTGATTCCTAGAATCCGCATTCCTTTTTCTCCACTATGTGAGCAGAATAATCCAATCGTGAAATTTGTTTTACAAATTTATATTTGGCTTGTCTAATAGAGAGGTTTGGAGGAATTTAAGAAGCTATGGATCAACAATCTGATTATACATGAATATTTTAATTTGGCTAGCATTGCTCAGATTTTATGTTCCATTTCTCACATTTTGTTCTGTCCATCTGGAAATGGAAGAATTTTCTTCTCTCATAGCCCCTGCTCTAAGCAATAAAGGTTTGATTATAATTCTTGCTTAACATTTGGGCCGTCACTATCTGGTTAAATGTTTTGGTGATTCTGCCAATCTGCTTGCTTAGATCCCTGTGGTAGGCTATTGCCTTGTTGGTGCCCAAGGAATCACACCTCCTAGAGTTCGTGTCTTTCTGAAGTAGGCTTCCCTGCTGACTCTGCCAATAAGCTATGTGCAAGTGTGGTGCAAACAAAGCTTGATAAATGCTTACACATTGGGATTTTTTTCCTTTTTGAATGTTTCTTTTTTGAATTCCATTGCTGTGTTGTGAAGAAGCTGAAGATAACCACTTCAAGAATCCCTGGACTCTCTAAACAAGCCAATGTGAGATTATGTATAAACATTAAATTTATAAAGACAAACAAGAGGGTGATTATCACAAAATATAGATCAATGGTTACATATAAGGATTTTGAAATGTGTGATGAGATGTTATCAGGAAGGGCAAAAAGAGCTGTCAAAAGTACAAGTAACCTTTTAGTTTAAACACTGTATTCTTCAAATTTTCTTCATTTAAATTTTATTTTCTATTTTTTTAAATTAAATTTATTGAGATGGCATTGATTAATAAGATTACATAGCTTTCGAATGTACAATTCTATGATACAACTTTGGTATAATGCATCGTGTGTTCACCACCAAAGTCAAATTTTCGGTCACTAGATGTCTGACCCCACACTTCACCACACCCCTCACTCCTATTCCCTTTGGTAACCACCACACCACGTCTGTGTCTCTGTGTCTATGAGTTCTCGTTTGTTCGTCTTGTTTTTTCATGTATTGCTCTCAGGTTTATGTCCCAAGTACGAGTGAAAGCATGTGGTTCTCGACTTTTTCAGTCTGACTTATTTCACTGAGCATGATACCATACGGTGCATCCATCTGTGTTGGTGGAAATGGCAGCATTCCATCTTTTCTTAAAGCTGAGTAGTATTCCATGGCGTATATGTACCACATCCTCCTTATCCAATCACCTACAAGGGACACTTTCTTGTATGCCACATTTCACGTTGCAGAAGATCTGGTGATGTACCGTCGCATAACAGCACGAGGATTAGTGTTAGAGGCAGGCCTAATGTAACCAAATTTTGCATGAGCATAATATAGTTTATCTAGATTTTCCCACAAATAATTTCTTCTAATTCTCCAGTAGTGTAGCTCAGTGGTGAAAGTTTTATTTTTATCATGCTTGTAGATATTTTATGGAATTATGTAGGTGGATTTAATTGCCCAAAGTGAAAAGCAATTGATGGAGAAGGACCCAAACCCCACTATTGTGCCAAGACAGATTCTTCCTTGATACTAGGTTTATTCTGATTTTTTTCTGACATTATTTTCAGTATGTTCCTTTTCTGATTGTAAGGGTGAAAATGCCAATTCTTTATTAAGCATTTCAAGTATGGCGAGGGTTTCTTATGATATAACACAGTTAGTTGTAAACTTATAGAAATATTACATTTTTTCCTAGTCATTACAAAAAATGCTTCAGTTCTTATTTATGGAGTCTGTCTTCAATGATGGATGCATTGTTACCATTTCATTGCTGAATAAAAGTCATGTATTTCATTTGCTGAAGAAAGCTTATTTTGAAAGCAACATTCTGTTATCCTCAACAAAGATTTATTCATAGCATAATACTCTGAACCTTACTACCTTCTAAGAGTTTTGGGAACATTTTGAAACTACAAAGTACATTCGCTAATAATAAAACCTCAGAAGGTCTTGAGTTACAGCCTGCTTGTTTTAGAAGACAATGCGGCTTTTCACTCTCCAGGCGCTGCATTCAATTCAACACACACATTTTGCCAGAATCCTACCAATCCCATGGCATAAAAGGTGTGCGCTGATTTTGTGAGCAACTGCAGATGCTGTTGACATTTTGTCTATTTTCCTGCACAGAGTTCGCTAATGGTAGCAGCAGATTATTCATTCTTGTCAAACAATGTTGCAAAAATGTGTTAAGACCAAGAATGATAGTGCAGTGTCACTGGTGAAGCACAGAACTCCAGGTGAAAGGGCTGAGGCTATGTTTTCTCCTGGGCTTTTGTTTCTGAATGGATGTTTGTAGCCATCCGTGTTGTCTCTAACAGAATAAGAAAAGTCAATGTCCCTTAATTTAGATCGTTTTTCTCCACTTTCCATCTAATTCTTCTCATTTTCCACCTTCAGTAATTCTGTATTTCTCCAGTACTTTAAACATCAGGAAATAATCTTGATGTTTACTATACTAAATAATATGCATCTTGATATACATGCTATGAACTCAAAGCAACTTTGAACTTAAAAAACTAGACTTTATTTTAAGAGAAGTTTAGGTTTATAGCAAATTGAGCAGAAAATGCAGAGATTTCCTATTTACCTCTTGCCCACATACATGCACAGCCTTCCCCATTACCAACATCCCCCACCAACTAGTGTATTTGTTAAAATGGATGGACTTACGTTGGCACATTATGATCTCTCAGACTCCAAAGTTTGCATTAGGGTTCACTCTTGGTGTTGCACATACTGAGAGTTTAGACAAGCGTGTAATGAATGACAGGAATCCATCGTTATAACATCACACAGAGTCGTTTCACTGCCCTAAAAGTCCTGTGCTCCCTCCACCTGTTCACCTGCCCCACACAGCCAAACTGTCTCCAGTTTGCCTTTCTAGAATGTCCTGTGGTTATCATATGCAGCTGTCTCAGTTTGGCTTCTTTCACTCAGTAACGTGCATTTGAAGTTTCCCTGTGTCATTTCATGTTTCAATAGCTCAGTCTTTTCAGCGCTGAGTGATGATACTCGGTTGTCTAGATGGGCAGTTGATCCATCCACTCATCTGCTGAAGATCAGCTTGGTCGCTTCCAAATTTTGGCAATTATGAATAAAAAGCTGCTACTTCTATAAACTTTTAAGTGCATGTTTTTTTTTTTTAGTGTATTTAAGCCTGCAACTCCTTTAGGTAAATAGCCAATTGTCAGATTTTATGGTAAGAGTATGCTTAGTTTTGTAAGAAACTGCTACTGTCTTCAATTACCGTTTTGCATTCCCACCAGCAGTGAATGAGTGTCCCCCATGCCCCATACCCTTGCTAACATTTGGTGGTGGTGGGGTTCTGGATTTGGGCGCGTTGAAATTTAGAGAAAAACATAATTTATTTCAAGTAACCCATGTACTCTTAATCAAAATAAATAATCATGGAATAAAATGGCAGTGCTACCTTGGGGTAATACATAGTAAAGTGGACTAAATTATTTGATGCATGAAAACAAATGAATAATTATGATCCTGTATACAACCTTCAAATAAAAAATGTTCCTTGAAGAGCTACCAGTAATAGTCAAAAGATTTCAAGATTAGTCTGCTCCTGAAAAACATGTATGTTTACATTTATTTATATCTTATCCTTGAGAAAATTTGCTTCACTACAAAAATAAAAAGCAAGATATATACCATGCTTTTCTCTAACAAAAAATGTTCGCTTTATTGATTTTCCTGAACATAAGATACTAATGGCTTTTCTAAAATACCATCTCAATTCTGTGTAATAATACATACATATTTTGAGATAATTGATCTATCATTTCTTAATTTTGGCTTATCATGATTTTTTCAGCCTGAAAATAGACTATAAGGTACTAATGGCCACCAGTCACCATTAAGCTATTAGTATTTCAGGCTGAGTCACTATGAATTGATCGGCAAAATATTGTTATGACTTGTATTAAAAATACTGGTTCATTAGGTAAAAGCATGTTTATGGTAAATACAGTGCAAATTTTGTCAATGACTGACTGCTTTCTAATGGGCTATTTGGGAGTAATGATTATTGGAATGGATGTAGCAACTTCACTCAATCTACTGTCTATATGTGTATACCCTTTATTGCAATCATCAAAACCTCTGGTGTCAGTGCTGTGCCTAAAATGGACAGCTACGAACTCCAGGGTAAAAGTAATAATTAATGGGGAGAATGTAACTGTGGAGAAAAGATATTTCTTTCCTTTTTACATTGAAATGTTATTATATTTTGGTTATTGGTGTTTACTAATTGAAATGTTTAGTGTGTATTTGTCATCCTCTCGATTTAAATATTGTCAGAGCTACATGGGGTCTGCCTGAAATTATTAGAGAATACAAAGCAGGAGAACATGAAGGCATAATATGAAGCTAAACTTTATTTAGAAGTTATAGAAAAAAGTGTTTCTTCAATGATTACACGTACCTTTCCTACTGAAAGGCTCAGAGAAAGTAGTCATGGTTTGAAATGTATCCTCTCCTCTTCCTTGCAGACATTAAAATGACAGGTTCATAGAATAAATTAATAGATATTGAGGAGCTTTCTTAATGGCCAGTTTGTAACTGCATATTTGGGTGCATCTAGAAAAATCTTTCTAAATAAATCATTATGATCATTGATGACTAGCACTGTGTGGTCTCTGATGGACTGTGTGTTTGTTTTTGTTTCCACCAGGCAGTGGTATCTGACAAGCTGCCAGTTCTGGCTCAATGAGTTTTGACAGTTTGGTGTCTTTGGGGATAAATTATTAAAGGGATTAACAGACAGCAAAAAGTTAATATTTTTAGGAATAGTAAGCATTTCTCTATCTTAAGATGCATTGTAAGATAGATGATAACAAGCCCACATTCACTTCAGACATGATGGTTTTCATTGTATCACATTTTGGAATGATGTTGACACACCAGCAGCTCCACAGTACAAACACTGGGGACTTCCATTTTCTGCAGATCAGATCAAAAGTGTTTTTGTGTATTTTGTATCATCCAGCTCCAAACTTCAGGAAAAAATCTCTAGGCTCTTACTGGTGCATAGAATAGCATATGAACATTTGTTGACTTACTGTATCATTTCAATCAACCTGATTATAATCTGTTTATTATCCTTTAATAATACAGTATGAATAGAAGTAATCATTTCATATCCAAATCAACATAATTTAGTAAATAAATCTTGGCACTTGTAATATAATTTTGAAAGACAGTTGATACTCTTAATTATTTTGAATGTTTCTCAGCCCAAATGGGTGATTTTAAAAATTCTTAAGACTCTTAAAATTCTTTGAAGTAACACTGATAATGAACAGCCTTTACTAGGACTTTTTCCAGGGTCAAAATTCAATCACTGTCTATACATCAATAAAACACCTGCCCAAATAACTTTTATGAATCAATTCACTATATTTAAAAATGAACATTATTTTATAATTACACAGAGGGTCAAATTAGAAATATTCACGGATGAGGTGACCCACAATGAAACGATCATGACCCACATACGGTGCATGTGGCTGTTACCAGGTCCTTTCCCAAGAGTAGGAGCACATTAGACTGAAGAGAGAACAGATTAGAGGGGGAAGAGGTGCTGACATGAAAAAGGAAATGTGGTCAGTTGCCAATGCGGAAGACACGAGCAGTAGATACCAAAGTCAAATTTAGAATACGATATTTGAGAACGAGTGTGATAAACACAATAACGACAAGTGGAGTGTCAGCTAGAAGTAGTTAGTGGCACTCCCCGACTTAGCTGACATTGCTTTTCTGAGGCTTTCTCTATCATCCCAGTGACCTGTGGCCACAGCAGCTGAGTATACATTCAGGGAACGAGAGGAAAATGTTCATGCTCAGTTTTTCTGATGTTTGGAATTGAAACAATATTACTTTTTCTGGTCTTCTTGACTGATTTGCATTATTCTAAGGAAATTAAATTAATCATAATTAATTTTCTTAAGGTATTTGACCTTTTTTTTTACCTGGCTTGTGCTTCGGAACTGTTGTGCATGCAATGGACCTATTTTTGTGACCACGACTGAGGCAACAGGTGGTAGAGCTTAGCATATAAACAAGAAATCCCCCAAATTAACAAAATGTTTGAAATTAATACCTACATTTTATAAAAATAATTTAAAAATGAGATGATTTATAATTCTTTTTTTCTTTCTCAAAAAAAAAGGGAAAACAAACAGAAAGTTTGTGGAGAAACAGGTCATGCCAGGATCGGGTTTCAGTTCAACACCCAGTTACCATCTTGTTCCCATGTGTCTGCACCTCAATAGCAAGTGTTGTTGCTGTGGTTTGACCTGTAGACTCTACTCACTTAGGTGAAGTCTTTCTATAGAGTAGCACAGTATAAAGGTAGAAACTACTTAGTTCTGTAGTAGGTTCTATCTGGTTATTCTTCAGACATGTACACTGTATCTAACTGTAATTACAGCTTCAAGATAATTACCCACGTCAGTCGTCAGTCATTATTAGCTTTTGCCTCTGCAAAGAAGCAACCACCACTCATGTAGGCCCTTCCAGTATCACACTAGTACATCCGACGATGGGTTTGGTTGAACTCTACTCCATTTGGCATACTCTCATGTTATTGCCATGATATAGATGGCTACCTAATATCTTGTCTGGGCCTTCTTATCTTCTTGACTCCCTGCTGGTTGGATTTAGGTCTTGGTTAATTGAGGGTGGTCTAGGTTAATGTACTCTTACATTCCCAAGTGCATGTTCTAAGATGTGAAAAAAAGTTCTGGTAATAAATTATAATGTTAGACAAAATTCTGCAGAGTGACGATCTGGACATCACTCTAACACTTTTCTCCAGGTACACCTACTCAGTCTGCCGATGATGTTGAGTGCATTAAATCTGTGTCTTGTCCTGTGTGCCATAATTAAATATAGCTTTCAACAAATGCTTAGTAGAATGAAGAGTATTATATTTTAGAGCAGAATATTTATTTAAAAAGGTGACCCAAACTTAATTGTTTTATTGTTTTATTCCTTCACAGCATGACATAGGTAAGATTGAGTTCAAGTTGACCACAGAAATAAAGAGGGGTTTAAAGAAAAATGAATGACACAGAAAAGAAAGAGCTGGAAATAACACTTAATGAAAAGCTAAATAATATAATCAACAGATAATACACACACACAAATTATGCTGAATAAGATAATCACTCAACTTAATGCAGGCAATCAATCCTGTAAAAGGACTGTAAAAGATGTGAATAAATGAACATTTTATAAAAAAATCAATCATTGGCTCTGGTCAAGGCAGCAGCATATACATATAGCAGCACACACACACACACACACACACACATACACACACACACACATATATATATATTTGGAAGAAAACTTGATAATGTTGCCCAAGAACTAATTTAATAAGGTTGAAGTCATGATTGTTGTTGGCTCTTTACAGTCATGTCCAAGACCTCAAATGTTAAGGTGGTAATAGCTAAAGACTGTTATTCCAATTAGCATTCATCTTTGGGGTCTCATTTCCATGAGAGAAGTTTTTTATGTCCTGCTTATTCTGGTCAGGGCCTAGAACCAAAGCTAATAGAAGCTGCATTTATTATTTATGTTTTCATAAAGTTTAGAATAGAAGTTTTATGATGACATAAATATTAAGTTAAATTAAAATTAGACAGCGAGTATGCCTGTCTATTTATGTGTTTTACTAAGGTAAATATTAATAGAGAATATATATATAAAATTAAAGAGTGCCTTGTGTTGCTTTTATTTGAGAATCAAATTATTGAAAATATACAAACTAATATAGAGTATTTGAGAGCAAGTTTTTAAAAATTATTTCTATAAAAATTGAGGCTATAACTTGATTTAACCTCCCAAATATTTTGTTAAGCAGTTAATTTTCATTATTTGTACTTTATTATAAATGCATTATTATGTGATTGACTTAAAATGTATATTCATCATCTTATTTTCTAAATAAAAAATATCATACTCAAATAGCCTTATATTGCATATGAAAGGCATGTTTCTGATACTATTTCTAAGTTATTTATAGCATGCATTGCTGTGTTTCTATTCAACAGGTCTTCTAGAAAAGAAAATATCTGTTATAGGTATTGTAACAGGGTGCAGCCAAGAAGGGGGGCCCAAATAGGGATTTGAAGTGGGGTCCAGGACCCAAAGTGTTCAGGAAATGTTAGGATGCCCTCACCCCGCCCCCCAGGTATGGGTAGGGGGAAGGGACACATGGAGCAGGGCCACTGAGAGCTGTTTTGTGTAGCAACAGCTTTGCAGCTAACCTCTGGTGTGGTCATTTAACATATCTATAACCTTTAACTGGTTGCATCAATATGTTAAATAGCTGTGGCCATGCTCTGAGCCAGGGGAATGGAAATAACTTCCCCTCAAGATGTAACTGGGGTGGAGGTCCCACTAGTTACAGCACCTGCCTGCGAGCTTGGAGATTGGCTCCATGATATGGGGCCACACCTACCCAGACCCATGATGGCAGCCCAGTGAAGCTGGAAGGATAGGAGAGTGCTGGCATGTGTTAATGATTGTAGGAGGAGTCAGAAGTGGGGCTGCAGAGGAAGATTGGTGCAGGGATTTAAACACAGATGTGGCAGCCCTTGGAGGGAGAACCACTCAGTCTTTAGCAGAGTGGGAACTCCAGCAGCCCTGTGAGAGAATCACCATGAGGCTTTAGCAGAGAATTGCCACTTGGCTTTGGCGAGGAGTGGCGACCCCTCCTCCTCGCAGCCAATGAGGGGAGAACTATGCCGTTTTGGCTGAGTAGAAACTCCCTAGGCCATTGTGCAGGGAGAGAACCATGTGGCTTTGCCTGAGTGGGGACTCCATTGGACGTTGTGTAGAGAGGACCAGGCGGCTGGGGCAGTGGAGAGAGAACTTGCAGCATTGCCAGAGTGGGGACCCCCACGCTTTAGAAGGGGGAACTACCACCTGGCTTTAGCAGAGATGCCAGCGACATAGCTGATGGTGCAGGCAACCGAGGGAGGCCTACCAGCCATGATGGATTACTGGGAAGAACCAGGGGCTGCCTGAGCCACAGACTTCTATTTCTTTTCCTAAGATATGGTACCCCAGACTGGGCAAAGGGGAGATGGAAGAACTGTATGTGTGTTCATGGGTGTTTTAAGGGACTTTGGGATTTTGATGAAGACATTAGGTCACTACTTTAAGTTTGTATAGCAGTAAATAAACATTTCCTTTCCTTTTCACGAATCTCTGGCATTGAGAGACATCTCTCTGGCGGCAGACGTAACAAACCTGGGGGTTTCCTTTCGGTAATAATAAATCATCTCAGCCCCACCTCTTGTTGTTCTGTAACAGCAATAACCTGAGAACACTGGAATTCTACATATACCATGTTTGCCTAAGTGTTTAATGTTATGTGAAAATTTACGCCTTGTTTCTCTACTAATTTCTGACATCTGATAATGCAAACTATGTTCTACAATATCTATGAGAAAATTTACAGGAGTACTTCCTTACTCCATTGTTAACCAAAAGAAGTATCAACTTCACTCTAACTAATCCAATATGGTACTATCACCCACCAAGATTTCTAAATAGTGAGGCATAGTATCATAATGTGATTGTCAGTGTAAAGGAACATGGCAGAATTCACCCACAGTGAGGCACAGAGAATGAGGATTGAAAACACCTGGGTTTAAATCATACCTTCACTAAGTGCTACTTATGGAAACTATAAAAATGAACTCCTCCAGGCATCCTCATGCCCATGTATGTCAGGATGAGGATAACATTGTGATGTGGTAGACTGTTCTGCATGGCATAGGCCCAGTTCCTACTTAGAGATGCACAGGACCCATGCCCACGGATAGGTTTTCCCATGGGGAATCAGGCCTGCAATGTTCCTAGGCTGCTATGAGTCTTGCTTTTTGCTAAAACTCCCTCACCCTGAATTGAGGACATTTACTACAAAGCAACTTCCTAAAATCCATGCTAAACCTTCCAAGGATGAGTGTAACTGGTCCAACTACTTTTGCCTTTTCATTTGCAAATATCCCTCTTCTGTGATGTGATTACCAGCTTCCTCTCCTTTGTTTTCTGTATAAGGAAACCGCCTAAAGCGAGCCTGTGCATAGTTAATGAGGACATTCTGTAATGTGCCCAGTAAGACAATAAAAGCTCTCATTGGAGTGAGGGCCAAGGCTTTTGCTCCCCTTGAGAGAAAAGCCATGCTGTCCTTTTTCCTCCACCGGATTTGATAATCCGCATCAATGTTTCATTTCATCCATAATGACGTGGACCCCATGAGCCAGGGTCCGCATCATTATGACATTTATAATTGCTCTGAAAATTGTGGAAATCATACAAATGCAAAAAAATAATGGTATCACCATAGTTTTATTAACATATTATGTTTCAAATGTGTATAATTAAGGTGGTGAGGAAAAAATGAAAATAAGTAAATAAAGGCAGGTCTTAGGAAGAAGCAATAATGTGAAAGAGGAAGTAAATAAAAATATTAAAAATAGAGTCTTGTATAAATACAGAGAAACAGAGGTGATATATAAAATAAAAACAGTATGTGGAACAAAAAATTATAGATCAAAAAGAAGATAAGAGGAAAAAGAGAAGGAATAGAAGGGAAAAAAGAGACAAAAGAAAAGGAATTGAAGGAAGAGCTGGAGCAAGAAAGGAAACTAACTGTCCCATTTCTTACACTCCCCTCCAAAAATCCTCCAGTCTCACCAATAGCTAATGGGTAGGCTATGGGAACCTTATTTAAATAGACCCAACACATGCTGTTTCACCTCCTGGGTACTTGTATTTGTTACCCTTTTTGTTTTAATAGACAAAGAAAAAGAACATTATTATATTCACTTTTGAATCCGTATCTTCTAATTGGATTTTGATTAGATTCTGGATAATATTTTATGATTAAAATTAAATATTTCTGCCAATAATAAGTCTTAACAGACAAAAAGAAAGAAACAGCGAACGCCTAATGACAGGACAATAACAAACGATATGTGGACTCACAATTTCTTATAAAGTCCCAGTTTTTCAAGGCAATTTCTGTATTAGCTGAGCTGGTAAACACTGGCAAAGCCTGGCAAAAAAAAAAATCCAATGTGCTCCAGAATCAAAATTATTTTATCAAAAGTTTCCAGAGGCTCAGACTTGAAATAGCATGCCTTTCAGAGTGAACAAGTTGTTTTTAATATTAGTGACATTGACTTCACCTTAAATTTCTGCCTTTAGCAGAACAGGAGTCAATCATTAAACTGTCAATAAAATGCTTCCAGGTGACAATAATTTCTCTAAAGCTGTCTAAGTTAAAAGCCCCAGACAAGAGCTCCCCACCCCAAATTTAAATTTGACGGCACATTAGATTTTGCTGTATAAAATGGCACATGATTTACATATGACAAGTTTTGAGAACTCATAACCGGAAGATGAAAACTTTCTTTCCCTTTCTACCTAAGACCCTAGTCACTTTTGACCAGGTGGGAATTCAGGCTCTAGTGAGAAGGTTGTAAGTCAATCAGGTCTACCTGTGGTTTGCACAGGATGCACTCCACTCCTTGAAAATATTCTCAAAAATAAGAATGAGCTTCACAAGTCTTGTGCCACAATGGTTACCCCAAATGAGTTAGTCTCTCCTCTATTACGATACTTTTCGTGCATAGTCCCCACCTATGAAAACAGGGGGGAGATGTCTGTGAACCTCTAGACTGCATATTGGTGATTCTTCAATGTGTACATTCTGTCTCACACTTTTTAATCAGCCTTTCAAGATTTTCTGTTTGGCTCCATTGTTGATTTTTGCTCTTCATCTAAATTACTTCTATTACTTCCAGATACTTCGTTCCTGTTCCTGTTTTACACCTTTTCATGCAGGTTTTACATCTATGATTCTGCGCAATGTTTCTGTGGCCAAAACAACTTGTCCCCTGCACCATGTCCATCATTTGGTGGGATTGTGTGGCACTGACATCAGCAGATTAATAATATTAACATTTGGATGCCCAGGTTCAGCTCCAACTATGAAGAATTTGCAAGTCCCTCACTCTCATCCCTACAACAAGCAAAGGATGGACAAATGGAAAGCCAACAACTTATCTTGGACCCCTCTGAAAACTTAGGTCCTGGAACTGCAACCTGTTAATCTGGAGAGACATACTGACATCTGCTTATCTGGGGAAGAAGCTGCTGAACACGAATCTGGAAGGGACACTGCAGTGGGGATTTAGATGAATGGCTTGAGGCAGAGTGTGGAAAAAGTGAGCACGGGAGAGATTCCCGAGAACTGCACTCTTCAGGTGGGCCCCCACATTGCATGGACTTCACCTGCAGAAACCTCTCGAGTTTCTCACTGCGAATGTCTAGGAAAGATCACCTCATGCATCTGAAAGGGGAGGGAGAAGAGCAAACTCATCATGAAATAGTGGCAGAGCCTTCTCCATAGTGGAAGTCTACAGTCCGAGAGGAAAGATTTGAGATAGTTTTATCCTACTTGTAGGAAGGGCATTCTCCTTACCCCAGCCCCAACTACCATTCCTGTCTCATCTAAGGAAAACAACATCAACACAAACAATTAAAAAATTAACAGGTACAATAACTTCAAAGAGGTAGTTTGGGAATGCTGAGACCAGGAGGGAAATAGGTGGTAGAGAGAAAGCTATACCAAGAGAGGTGTACCAATGAGGGATACAACCGCACGGCCGCAGTCCACTCAAAGTCAAGGTCACTCCTCCACAGCAGGTCAGACATAAACTCTTTGCCAACCCATAAGCTGGGAACTCTTGGGTCTGTTGCTGCTAGCAGTTCATAATATGTGTGCTGTGATACTGTCATAAAGTGCCCAGCATGGCTGCCTGAGGGACGCTCTTCCAACCAGGAAAGGTGTCATGACTCACCTACTTTCGAAGACAGGGGCTGCATTCGGCTTTTCATGGCATCCCAAGTATCTCTAATTGAAGTTGCTCCAAAAATATTGATTGAGTGTAGGAATAAATATATGATAATTTAATATTCCAGTAAACTACTTGAAAAACCAAGAGGAACCGGTTAATCAATCTACCATGATGCACTATTAATGCCTGGAATGGCGATGAGGCTGTCTTGTCCTGTTAAGTCCTGACATATATATTTTTTAAAAATTTTGATCAGGAGCATTATTCTCAAAGCACATAGTTTCTTCTGGAACCATGCCAAGACTTAAGAGAACAAGACAGTCTCAACATCCCCTGAATTCCAGAAGTCTAGAGTACTAATGAGAAGAAGAAGAAAAACCAAACCAGAAGTTTCTTATCCCAGAAAACTCACCACTCAACCCTCTATCCAGACAGCACTGAGGTTCCATGTTACCTTCTCCAGGGACTCTGCACTTTATTCACCCAGGACTGGTGATTTCTATAAGAATTTTCCAATTTTCTAGAACAAAAACTCAGAAGAAATAGAGATGCTCCAAAGATTAGAATGGAATATAAATTAATGACAACTATCTTCATAAATAAGTTCATGGCTCGTTTATTTAGTGTGCAGATAACAGTTTAATTTATTTAGACTTTTCAAAATGAAATGTTGTCATTCATTTTAATTTTAAATATGAAAATGTCATTTCCTTCTCCCCTTTTCACACTACGTATCATCTTTTTTCTGGTTATTTTATCTGTGTGTAAACATTGGTTTCCTCTTTATTTTTAATCCTTTAGTTTTTATCTGTTTAACATCTATCACTCCACATCTCCATTTTCATAGTTTCTTGGAAGACTACAATCATTTTTAGCAAGTCATGTTTGTCAAACTCTAATTGTCATTATTCTTTCATTCTCTAATATCTTTTTTCCCTAATATCATCTGTTACACGATTCTTTGTTTTTGTTTCTTTCAGCCTGTCCACCCTATTGTTACAGACCCTTTGCCCACACTCTACAAGATCCAGTGATGAAAATTTGCATGAATTTTTTTCAAGACTTGCTTATAAACGTGGCAGTTTGCCTAGCTGCTGTGGCAAGTGCTATATTAATATTCCTTCTCATTAACTTCACATTGGGTTGAAGAGGAGTTACTTGTAGTCTGTGGAACAAGTTCATGTTTACATCCTGTAGTAAAACAATGAAAATTAACAAGAGTCCTTTTTAAACAATTCGATAGGGCCTAAGTATATTATTATTCCATCATGGTTAGGTGTTCAGTCTGGTATCCACACATACACACACACACAAATGACTCAAAAATAACAAGTTATTTTTCAAGCTGTGCGATAATTGCATCAGAGTAAGTAAGTATTTTAAAGCTACATTCAAGGTAACTGATTATTGTCAGTGTTCCCCTCCCTTCACCCTACTCAGGAATTTGTGTCTATTGAGTATGTAGGAGATGGTACGTTTATTATATGGTTTTGTTTAACCAATACTTTAAATAAAATGAATATCAGTTTCTCTAGAGTATATACACTAAAGGATCTTTTGATATGATATATGATATGATATATGATATGATATATGATATGATATATGATATATAATATAATCTACGATATGATATGCTCTCATGTTCATAACTATGATTAAAAAGAGTCCTGAAACATAGACTTGTAATGAGTATACTAGGAAAACAAACAAGCAAATTATAGGGTTTTGTTGAAAGTTGAGTCACACGGGGATGACACTAATAGTCAGTTACAGAGCATATGTAACACATCCTGATGCACTTGAAAACCCCTGGCCCTAATCCCCTCTCTCATTTCCACACAGCCAGAAGCTCTGCTGAGAGCAGCAGCTGTCCAGGAAGGGTCTGTTGGAAGTGGGGAAATAACCCCCAAGGGTTCTCAAAATTGCACTGACCCCAAACTCCCAATAAGTGCAATGAGTTTTTATTGTCAACTGCCTAGCCAAGATAGTTGTCTTTAAAGCCAGATAATACAGAAAAAAATATTTTATATAATGCAAAATCATACAATTTAGGGAAAAACTTCTCAGCAACTTTCCGTAAGTATTTGATTCACGTGCCATAACAAATAATAGACTCCTATCTTATGATTTTGTCACATTATTTTATATTTAATTGTTTCGTGTCTGATTCTCTTTCTGGATTCTGAACCAAAGACAAAAACCTGGAACAGATTTGATAAATGGGACCCGCGCTACAGATGCCTGCTAAACTTAATCAAATTTGTTTTTAATATAATTCCGAGTTTTTCATCATGTTCAATTTCAAAGGCTTATGGTACAGAATTCTTTTAAGATGGATACCTTTTAGGCGGCTCTTATTTCTGTGAGAAGCAGATATTTATTGGAACATCAAACTTGATTTATAGATTAAGGACTGCCTTGGATCCTCTCTGCCCCCAGGGTTTATGTTTATGAAATTCATTTAGAATGCTGCGCAAAGTGCATTCCTCTTGGTCCTGAAGTTATGGCAACGTGAGCACAAAATGTCACTCTGTAAATACATTTTGAGGAAGTAGCTATAAAATACATAGACATTCAAAATATGTTATAATGTTTTAATATTGAAATCTTTAAAATATGTCTAGGTTAATTTAACTTTGAAATGTAAGACTGTTGCTACAAAAATGTTTGCTACATTCCAACGTGTTTTTGGTGGCACACAACCTTCACTGGTTGTAATGTGCTATTTTATTTCTCTTCTAAAAGTGCAGGTCATAATTTCTTATTTTTTGTCTTTCAAAGCAGAAACTAAGTTAAAGGGGCATGCATTGATTCCTTACGGGACACTTGCCATGAAATTTGGAGAGAACAAAAATACGTTTCTAATCTTTTAAAATTTATTGTTGTTCAGTTACAGTTGTCCCGCCTTTTTCCACAATGCCCACCCCTACTCTGCCCCCCTACTCCCATAGTCAATCCTCCCCATTGTCTGTGCCTGTGAGTCCTCTATTCATGTTCCTTTGTTTGCCCATTCTCTGTCTTTCCCCCTCTCCCCTCCTCTCTGGTCTCACTTTTTTCCTTAAAGCAATAAGTGCTTTGCATTTCCTAAACTGCAAAAGATAGAGAACATCTCACACCCCTGGCTCCACACCCGCTGCCATGTTTTGGGGAAGACAATTTGAATCACGATAGAATGAATGAAGCAGGGTCTTTTTAATAGTAGTATTAGGCACATAGATTGTCAGAACATGGATGATCACATTCACTTTATAGTATAATGTTTATTTCCAGATCTTGAAAGAGTTAATTGATTCCTTTATGAGTGCACCTCCAATTCATGCAGATAAATCACTGTTTTTCTGAGTTCTCTTCTAGCGTTTTCTCCCTTCCAAACCATTCAACATTGTACCTTCTTGCAGTTCTAAGAACAAGATTATGAGTGAACATCTTAATTGCTAAGCACGGTCCATGTTTTTTATTTTTATATTCTGTGTCACTTTAGACGCCTCTTACACAATCTGCCCACCATCCTCCTGCTTTAGAGAAGCTCGGTTCTCTTGGGCACTATGGCTCGCCACTCCCTGGTTAGCCCTCTGTCTTTCTGGTGGATGCATCTCTGTACAACTTCCAGGCTCCTATTTCTTTGCTGATATTTTTGTCCAGTTTTTTTGAGATATGATTTACATTTAACACTGTATACATTTAAGGTATACAGTGTGGTGATTTGATACACATACCTACTATAAAATGATCACCACAATAAGGTTATTGAATGCCTTCATTACCTTATAATTATCATTTTTTAATAGTAAGAACATTTAAGATTTATTCTCTTAGCAACCTTCAACTATATAATGCATTATTGTTAACTATGGTCTGGAGTCCCAGAATTTATTTTATTTATTTATTTATTTATTTATTTAAAGATTTTATTTATTTTTTTTTAGAGAGGGAAGGGAGGGAGGGAGAGAGAGAGAGAGAGAAACATCAATGTGCGGTTGCTGGGGGTCTTGGCCTGCAACCCAGGAATGTACCCTGGCTGGGAATCAAACCTGGGACCCAGAATTTATTCATCTTGTGCCTGGAAGTTCACATCCTTTGACTAACATCCTTCATGCTCCTGACTTACCCGCCCCCACCACACCCCAGTTCTGCCGTCTGTTTCTGCGAGTTCATGTTGTTTTAAATGTTGGTTTCCATAAGGTTTGATTCTCAGTTCCTTTTATTGTCATTTTGGAAGTTTGTTGATATTGTTTATTCCCATTATTCCCATTATCATCCCTCAGTGAGGAATATATAATGTATTTCAGAGACCAGACCCCGCTGCAGATGGCCTGGGTTCAAATCGCAGCACCATTAATTACAAATTAGTGAGCTTGGGCTGGTCGCTTCACTCTTTTCATCTCAGTTTTATCATCTAACACATGAAAATCCAAAAATACTATTTCACCTCACACAGCCATTGTGGAGATTAAATGAGATCACCATATACAAGATACTTAGAATAGTGCTTCGTATCTGACAGTTGTTTCCTGGTGTTAATATTATATCTGTTTTCGTAACTCCTATGTCTCTATGCATAGCTTGGATAATTCTCTTAAACTCTAGACCCTTAAGTACAGCTACTCACCCACATAAATTCTGTGATATTATACAAGCCTACCAAGGTTATACCTAATGTTATACATCATACGTTATCTAGGAAATACAAAATAAACAACAAGACTTTACTGCACACCTATTAGAATGGCCAAAATCCAGAACACTGATGACACTAAATGCTAACAAGAATGTGAAGCAAGGGAAAGTTTCATTCATTGCTAGTGAGAATGCAAAACGGGACAGCCACTTTGGAAGACAGTCTAACAGTTTCTTATAAAATGAAGCATTCTCTTACTATGTGATCCAGTAATTTGGTATTCAGTTAAAGGAGTTGAAAACTTATGTTCATACAAATGTGCACACAAATGCTTATAGCATATTTATTTATATGTCAAAACCTGGAAACAACCATGGTGTCCTTCAGTAGGTGAATGGATAATAAACTGTGGTACACCCCCAAAATATATTATTCAGTACTAAAAAGATAAGCAATATAAAAACATGCAAAAACATGCAAAAACATTAAGTGAAATAAGCCAATTTGAGTTTCTCTGTTTCTTTTCAAGTTTCATACTTTCATTTGCATGGTATATATAAAGTCATCTTAGAAGCTGCAAATGATGCTTGCTTTCCTAAGGGAAGGTTTTCTTTGTTATATAAGCAGGTAGATGGAGTAGAGTTGGTTTTTTAATGTGACTCACCCACCTACGTTTCGCTATATCCCTTGCCCCCGGGTTTTGATAGCCTGACAGTTTTCCATCCACAGCACTAGAAGTGTTCAGGGGATTCCATTCTTTCCTTTTCAGATCTGATCACCTGAAAGACCTCTGTCCTCAGCAATGAAGAACTACTGGAGATTCAGTTCTGCTCTAGTGAGGTCTGAGTTTACCCTGTGAGCTATCTGCCCTGTGTAAATTTAAATCTGACGTTGGGAGAAAAGACTGTGTCTAAGGAGCTCTTTCCACTAGTAAGATTGCTCTCCCAAGTACTGAGAGGCAATTGGTGTCTTCACTCTGATTTTCAGAAGTGTTCAGCCCAGCACCCCCAACCTTCTTCTGCACCAGCACAGGAACCGCTGAATGTCCAGTGGGAAAAACATTGATATATTCTAGATTCTAGTGCATCATATTATCCTTTGTGACTTTTAAAAGCATGTTTAGTCCATTTTCCTCTAGTAGATTCCCTTTGCTTAGATGGTACCTGATCCCTAGCCTGCACCTAGAATTAGCAAATACCTCCTTCTAGGGTTTTAATTTATCTTTTCTTCATTGCTTCACAGACCTGTGTGATATTAAATTGGCCACAGTGGTTTTAGTACATAATGGTTTATTTTGCATGATACTAGAAAGAAATAGACTGAAACATGGCAACAGCCTTTTATTAATATTTTCCTGGATGAATTAAAAGTTTCCTAGGGGAATATGTTTTTAAAAATTTTATTAGTTTGGCTTTGGATTTGTCTTAAAATCCCTTACACATTTTTCTTTTAGAAATTATTGTTGATAAGTTTATTATGGTCTGATTCAGTCTAGTGTATGACTCTTTTCTTCTCTCCTTGGCTAGACCCAGCCAGAAGCTATGTGGCAATTAAATTAGGTGAGTTTAGCTCATGCAGAACAGCCTCCTGAGGACTAGAAAGGGGAAAGGTGGTAGATAGATGTGGAAGGAGAAAGAGAGCATGATTTGCAGAATTCTCATTTTTTCACTTAATTTTTCATCATTTTCTTTTATTGAATAAAGGAAATTATGACCCACATAAGAAAGACACAAAGTCTTGACTAACCAAATTTTCATGCATAAAATTGATTCAGTAAAAAAACATTCCATTATTAACTTGTAGCTTTCACTACCACTGGTGCTCTCAGTAAAAGAAAATATCAATTAACACAAGATATGGTAACTATCTAATTATTTTATCATTTCTACACTATCGACAATAGTCTTGGCAAGTGCTTTTGAAAGAGATTCTTATTTCTTCATGGGCACAATTCTCATGTCTTATAAAAGGAGTAATTGCCCTTTACAAATTTCCCCCTGGGAGACTTGGTGAGAGCGTGCTGCACAGTTGCCTGTAATACATCCATTTGTACATTCCCACTTTGCTGAGCTTTCTGACTCTCGTTAGAGTATGAAACGAGAGTTAGAGAATTTCCAGCATCTCAACCTCATTGTCTAAAGCCCACCGTGGAACCAATACATTAATAACCAACCAAGAAATGCATTAGAGACACTCCCAAGTACTTGAACTAATACATTAGATTTTGAATCCTGGATGAATGTACACATATAAATAAATTCATTAGATTTAACTTTATATTTGACCCTCCAAGGTTTAACACTTATAATCTAATGCCAAATATACCTGGGACCCTGCTGATATGATTTATCAATATTCTAAAATTTCTTTGGTGTTTATTGCATTTCTCATAACATGACTAGAACTTGAAATTGGTCTTATGGGCCAATTTAAGGCTTGCACATAAAATGATGGTAACTGGTGCTAAGAATAGGCATTACTTTGGAGGTACCTGTCCCAAAGGAATCAACTGAAGATACGTATGCAAGGGAAGACTGCTGGATAAGCATATAGGAAGCGATCTGCCTCCACCTTCAAGAAAATTACATTGATATTTCAGGTTTCAAAATAGTTTTTCTAAGTTTGTTCAAATATTCATCTTTCATAAATCACATCCCTCCCCTTTAACTCACAGCCTAACTTCAACCTAAAAAATCTTAGAAGTGTTCAACTAGAATTCAACTAAAATTATAACTCTGAAACCCAAACTTTGAGCCTGCTTTATAGCCATGTCTGTTCAGCAGATAAATAAACGGAGGAGCCACCCATTGAATCTCTCTCATTCTCCACCTATGCTTTGATTTGGGAGGTCAAAGACGTGAAGTTTAACTGATATTTAATCTCTCCTTTATTCCCAGAGTGGCTAGCCCAACTGAAAATTGTACTACTAATCTGCATTGCCTGTAACTAACACCGCCACAGGAACTTTCTCAGTGCTGAGCACCAAACCTGAAACTAAAAGCCAGTTTCCCATTTATTTCAAGAATAGTAGTTATCTGCACTCTGACCAGATATGTGAGCAATCCAACTCCAGAATGTCATCTTGAGCATTCATTTTCTGGTGCAATTAATGGTGCAATCAGGGTCTAAACACAGTATCAAAGGCATATTGATCTCAGATTTTATATAGATTTTGATAAAAAGCTTATTTATTGAGGTTTAATGAACTTTAGAAAACCAAAAGGAATGTTCAGGCACAAAACACCAGTAATGAGGGGCCATGATCACCCATCACAAACCCAAAAATTCAAGGGAAAGAGCTCAGTGAGAGCGGGATCAATGGACAAGAGACTGCTGATCAGGACCTGTAGCTGTGAGAAGTGATTCTCAACACTGGAGCTATTGCTATTTTGGGTTAGGCAATTCTTTGTTTTGTGGGGTTGTTTTACAGATTGTAGGATGTTTAGCAGTGTATTTGTCCTCCATTAGACAAGTGGCATCTCAAATGCGACAAATAAACCCTCAAACATTGTCAGTTGTCCTTTTTACTAGAGAACCACTGGTCATAAAGGAAATATATATATATATGTGTGTGTGTGTGTGTGTGTATATGGTCTGGCACAAGTAATGCCCCTTTCTTATTATAAAATCTTTTATTACAAAATCATAAGCATGTAATTCTATAATAAACAGTATCACATCAAGCACACCATATGACATTTTAGGTGACATGTTCAAATTAAAACTATAAATCATTACACCCATATTATTACCCTACCAACCACACTCAAGCAGGCCTTACTCCTGCTGGACCTTGTATATGTATGTATATACATGTATATTTGTGTGTGTGTATATATAAATAAATGTATGTATTTATACATTATTTTCTGTATATTATAATATTTTGACATCCCAAATAAAAAAATACACACCCCTTTCTGGTTAGAGAGAGAGACTGACCCTCCCGGGGCTGGCCAGAACTAACACTTCGATGTGCAAACTAACAGGTCTAGCTCTGCATTTCCTCCGTCTGTCTCATACACCCCAGAAGGCAATGTCCCTCTACTTTAACTATTCTGGGACGAGGTACCAGGAGCTATAAAACATCTAAATAGCTCAGAGCCTGACAAAATTATTAAAACTAACCAGTGCTAAGATGTCCTGCTTTGCCTTGCCTTTCACTCAGAAACCACAGTAAAGGCTGTGGCCTATGCCTGCTCCTTGCTTCTGCCATCTGCCTCCTGATCACGCTGGTGTTTTCCGGGTGACCCTGGGTGGTGTGCTCTGCCTCCCATTTCTACAACCTGTGAGCCTAATAACCTTTGTTTTATTTTTTTTTCTGAACCTTTCCTGTGTCTCTTCCTGTGGTCACACATGATTGACCATCTCATAAAAGAACACACAACAGAAATCTTTTCATAAGCAGAACATAGTAGCAAACAAAGGAGAGAGGGGGAAATTGCCCTAATTACTTCTTTCTTCCAGTTCTGTCATTTCCTATTCATGCCATTCACAGAGGCTGAGGGAACCCACATAGTGCAGTCTTTGGATGTGGCAGCGTAGAATTGGGCATTATGCTGTTGTTGGAGGAGATAGAAAAGAAGACATGATTATCTTTAGTAGGACACACAATCTATTGAATCCCCTGTTAAAGACTAAATTTTAGGTATTTTTATTATGTAAATGTTAATATTTTTTGTAACCACATATGCACATTCTTGACAGTCACATATCTTGGTTAACTTAACTTTGTCTTCAATTATTTACATTAGCGTTTTAGGAAGGTAATATGTCATCAAAATAGAGTCCCAAACCTTATGAGTATTTAATGATGAAATATTTTTATGCTTACACAACTTGTCTAATACTGTCTATCCAGGGACTCAGCCTGTCATAGTCACTCAGGAATCCAGGGTGACGTAGCTGACGTTTCATTATGTGTTTCCATCATCATCGTGGTAAGCCGTGCAGTGACGGCTAAGGCTTTTGCCCGGAAATAACACATACCACTCTGGCTAATGTTTCATTAACTAATAATTAACATCTTCCTACATAGGTAGAAGTGTGCAATGCAGGTAGAAGTGTGCAATCATGCAGGTAGAAGTGTGCAATCATGCCATGTGCCTAAGGAACAAATCAAAATACTTTCAAACACTTCTAATAATTTATCGCAGAGAATATGTTTTATTTGGCTTTGACTCACCTTACAAATAAATTATTTTGCATTTCTTCACAGTTTTCTCTGTAAAAATTTCCTGTACATATTAGGCAAAATGGAGCCTTAACTTTGTAAGTTTTATATTATTATGAAAGAGCCCCTCATCTGATCTCTGCTTGCCATAAATATTTGGGCTTAAAATGTAAGGTCAAATTAAAAGCCACTGTATGGCCTTATGTTGGTGGTGGCTCAACAAATAACATATGATTTTACTTATATTTGGAATCCAGAAACAAAATAAACAAACAAAATTGAAACAGACTCATACATAGAAAAGACCGATGTTTGCCAGAGGGGAGAGGTGAGTTGAGTTGGTAGAATGGGTGTAAAAGAAGAGCAAATTAAGAAGAATACAGAATAGCTACAAAATAGTCATGGGGATGTAAAGTACCCCATAGGGAACATGGTCAAAACATTGCAATAACTATGTACAGTGCCAGGGGGTCCTGAAAATATTGGGGTGAGTAGTTATTAAAGTATGTGATTATGTAACCACTATGCTATACACCTGAAACTAATACCAATACTATTAAATGAATATAGTAATTGAAAAATAAAATGGAAAACAAAGCCACTGTATGGATGCTGGATTTCTGTGGGTGCCAATGCCAGAGTAGCAACTACCGTCACTGGAGGAAGTGGACATGCCCTCCAAGTGCTCTGGCACTCAGTCTTGCTTCCCATTCAGACCCCTCTAGGCCAGCCGGTATGGCTGAGTTACACCTTCTTCAGATGCATCCAGGTCATTCTGAGCTTTCAGAAGAAAACAAACAGCAACAAAAAAAACTGGGTGACTACTCTCTCATTAATACGATTCTTACTATACTGTACTTGGCTAAAATATTGAAATTCCTGGCATGCCAAATTATCTTTTGATAATTCATTGGAAATCAAGAGAAAAAAAAGGAGTATTTGGAGATAAAAGCTTATGTCACCATCTCACCATAATTCTAGATTTTGAATGCTAGAATTCAGGACACCATATAGAAAGGACAGAGCTGACTCACCAATAGTACAGACAACGAGGAGCAGAATCTGAACTTTACAAAAGCCAGCAAAAAAAGAAGAGACCTTAAAACTGAGGTGTGTCGATTTTTATTACACCTTGTTTCATTTTTTATGGAGTTGGGTGTGGTCCATTAAACGCGTGAATGAAAAATACTGAAGTACTCACTGAAGGTGAATATACCACTGAGGTACAAAATAGGTGAAATAAATAGGAAAAATAAATAGACTATACATTTCAATATGTTAAAATGCCATAATACAAGAAATGGGTATCTACAGAAAAGTCAAAATGAGTACCAGCACACATATTAAATGAACTAAAAGCTCACCATTAATTAACTGAATTAAAAAGGTTATAGATGATACTTAATCCATTATATTACAAAGATGTAAAGTGAGTTAAAAAATGCCAAATATTGGCAAGGTTTTTTGAAAATTCACATCCCATAGAGTGTTGGTGAGTGTTTACACGAACAGTCTTCTTTCTAAGGTAAAGTTGAGACTTTTATTAAAAATTAAATGCATTAAAACTTTTAAGAATAAATTTCTACTATAGAAATTCACCTTCCAAAGTACTTACATATGTATTAAGTTATGTGCTCAAGGACTGGCACTATTACTAGAAATTACTTAATGTCCATTCCCATGTAAGGGATAATTATAGTAGAAGCATATTATTTAAGAACAGAAAGTGGTAATAAAAAGATAAAGGAGTAAAAAATGTGCTGGGTCTAATCAACCTCTGAAATTCTAGCAACTTGTGAGAAAAGGCTACAAGAAGCTTAGGAGAGAGAGCTTTTTTATGTATGTTCCTTGGCACAGACACAACACATGCAGTATGCACCTTACAATTATTGCTGTATGTCATTCTCCCTTGTTGTAAAAGAAAAATATATGACTGCTTCATATTTGTAAGCAAGCATAGATGCTTGTAAGGGTGAATGAAGTTCAATGCCATTTCAAGATGGGATGCAACTAATCCATCTTCACATCATAAATTTCAGTTGCCTGGTAGTAGAGCTGAACTTTCCACTCTTGAATTAAAGATGAATGAATTAGGGTCTTTGTGTGACACCAAAGAATAATATATACACTGAACTGGAAAGTCAATGTGTTTTTCAAGAAGCTGAAAATACAGCTCATTGGTAAGACTTTTAGAAAGTAATTATGTATGGGTTTAAAATTAAGATTTAATGAAATGAGAATATTTGACATTTTAATTAGTGATATGGAATTCAAGACCAAATCAAGCGGGATTGAGACTTGTTTATTCCAATAAATTTGCCTGATTAGACTACAGCTATCATAACAACTTTTAATTTTTGTATGCAAGTGTTTGTAAAAGATAAAATTACTTATTTCATGGCTTTTTTCTTTTTCAATTCTGTTATTAATTTAGATTTGAATTTGAGTATCTAAATAATAGTCTAGGTAATAGTTTGATAATTGTGAGTTTTGATTTAAAATATAGTTTACATTAGAAGACTAAGTCTTCTAGTGTAGAATTATCTCTAATGCCCTTAACAAAGTCAATATCATAAGCTGATATCTCCACCAGTTTAGATATAAAAGGTACATTTTTCTGAAGTTGTACTGCTTGATTATGTAGAAAACACCTAAATTTTACTAGTAATGATTTACCATGTTGAGGACTGTACCGTGTTTTGTGCTTCACTTTTAAATCAGCACCATGGAATATAATTTGTGGGAGAAGAAACATTCTGAGTGAATAACTGTGAAGGCTAGTGCTTAAGCTCCATTTCATTAGACTCTTGTGTCTATGTTTTCTCCAACATCATCTGTGATAAACTGATAGAATTCATGCCATAATCCCTAGCTCTTTAGCAAAATGTCAATATGTGCATTAAGAGCAGGTTAGACTTGATCATTTGATAACCTTAATAATATTATGTGTCATATAATGGACCAAGGGAAGCCCTATGCCTATTCACAACTGAATAAATTCATTCAGTTTTAAGTTCAATGCATCTTAATTCAGGAGCTATCACCTGCCAAGCCTTACTGCATTTAATGGGTATAATGTTGAATATGATAGATATAGTCTCTGTTCACGGGCCTTAGAGTCAAAGGAGGTGAAATGAACATGTAAAACAATTTTGTTTTACCCTGCCATGTGCCTTTGGCTCACCAGTATTCAAGGCATCTCTGTTGGACAATTTTATTTACTTTGCAAATTTTCCACATTAAGCATGGGACAATGTTATTTTGCTTCCCTAGGGCTATCTCCAAAATTACTGATAGCTGGGCAGTCATGCACATTCACAAGTGTTCATAGCAGTGCAATTTATAATAGCCAAGTGTTGGAAACAGTCTAAGTGCTCATCAGTAAATGAGTGGGTCAAAAAAATGTGGTGCATGTACACAATGGAATACTATGCAGCAGAAAGAAAGAAGGAGCTCCTACCCTTCACAACAGCATGGACAGAACTGGAGAGCATCATGCTAAGTGAAATAAGCCAAGCAATGAGAGGCAAGCCAGGTAGTGAAAGATCATACCATATGATCTCATCTATAGGTGGAACCTAATCAACAAAGCAAACAAGCAAGCAAAATATAACCAGAGACATTGAAATAAGGAACAAATTGACAGTAACCAAAGGGGAGGGGAGAGGGGGATAATGGGGAAAGGAAAGGAAGGGTCATCAAGGAACATGTATAAAGGACCCATGGACAAAGACAATGGGGCGAGGGGAGGATTGAATGTAGAAAGTGGATGTGGGGAGGGTGGGGGAGAGCAATGAGGGAAATGGGGACAACTGTAATTGAACAATAAAGAAATAAAATAAAATTGTAAAAAAAGAACATAGGGAATTTTATGTTCCCAATGGCAATTCTCAATTAGAGGAATGCAGATGTGAGTAGGTAAGTGTCCAGTGGAGGAAGCCCAGAATATAAAAGGATGGAAGAACTTATTAAATGCTCACCAAAGACAGTGGCTTGGGGTAACATACCACAATGGTGGGAGCTCTAACCTTTGGAGTGCTGTGACCAAAGAACTAATATGTGGCGCTGTGTTGTCAGTTGTTGTAGACCCTGGCTAGTGGGGTCCACGGCACTGTAGCTGAAACAAAAGAAATTCACAAGGCTGATGGATCCTGTGGGAAAAAAGGGCAGGCGCTTCTTTCTCAAGAGGAACAAAACCCTGGGCCCTGCCTTGATCAGCTTTTATTCTTTTTCTGGGCACATTACTTGAAGGTCATCATTTATTATGCACAGGTTTGCTTTAGGTGGTTACCTTTTACAGAAAACAAAGGAGAGGATGCCGCTAATCACATCAAAGAAGAAGGATATTTGCAAATGAAAAGGGAAAAGTGGTTGAACCAGTTATACTCCTCCTTGGAATGTTTAGCAGGGATTTTAGGAAGTTACTTTGCAGTAAATGCTGAAAATTAGGGTGAGGGAGTTTTAGCAAAAGCAAGTTTCATAGCAGTCTAGGTACATTGCAGGCCTGATTCCCCACGGGAGAACCTATCCGTGGGTGTCGGTCCTGTGCATCTCTGAGTGGGAGCTGGGCCGATGCCACACAGAATGGTCTCCTATAGCCAGTAGCTAGAATAAGTAGCTCCAGTACCCAAAGTGGAAATGGGATTAGACCTGCTCACCATCACTCAGTTGCCCACATATATAACATGTTTTCAGTCTTCTAACACTGAAGTTCTCACTGTTGTCCTGATTCCTAGGGGTTGTGTAGGAGCATGTCTCTGTGGGGCATACAGTAAGTGATCTTCATAAATCATGCTAAGGCCACCACCTTGTCATTTTGAACTTCTCATGTCTGTCATCTACAGGGGCAACCCTGGGTCCTTTACATAATGGAAGCAAGGAAGCGTAGGTCTGAGCCTCAGTGGATTGATTTGGGGGAGTCCAAATACTTCCATTCCCCTCGATAATATAGCCTCATAAGAACTTAGACCCATCAGAAATAAAAAACAATAATTTTATATTCAATGAGAATAGAAACTTGTAGCTTTTCACAACCACATTGAATGGCACAGTTTTGGGGATCTAGTATGATTAGCCCTGATTGTCCACAGCAGCAAAAATGATTAATGAAGACAGTGACAATTAGCTAATTGGCTGGATGAGGAGATACCCAGATATCTACTTAAGCATTATTTCTTGGTGTGACTATGAAAGTGTTTCTGGAAGAGATTAACATTTTCATTGGTAGGCTGAATAAAGCATGGTGCTCTCCTATATGGACAGGCATCATCCAGTTTTTGGAGGGCCTGACCAGACCAAAAAGGTAGTGGGGGGTTGAATTATCCTTGATGTGACTGTTTCCCAGATGGGATATCAGTCTTTGCTTGCACTCAGTGCTCCTGATTTTCAGCCCTTCAAACTCGGATGGGAATCTATACCATCAGCTTACTTGTCCTCAAGTCTTCTACATATTGATCTTGGTTTTTCTGGGGAACTCTGAATAACACAAAGCCTTACATGGCTTGACTCTTTTCCCTGGCTTTTTTTAAAAGATGCCCCCATTTTTGCATTGGGGTTCTTGCCTGGCAGTTCTTCAAAAGATTAAAATTCATCAAAGTTGAAATTTCTTTGGATGTACTGTGCAAACTAAGCAATTCCATTTATAACTGTAAGTATTTAAGAGACCTGGAAACAGTGCAACACATAAACATCTATATGAATGTTTATAGTATCATAATTCATCTTAGCCAAAAGGTGAAAACAACCCAAAACTCATCAGCCAATGAATGGCTGAATGAAAGGTGGCATCTTCATAGAATACAGCAGCATTCATCAATAAAAAAGAGCATAGTATTGCTATGTACTACAACCAGAGTGAATCTTGAAAACATTGTAAATGAAAGAAGCCTGTGGCAACAGGTCATATAAAAGATTTTTTATTTCATTTATATGAAGAATTCCATATAGGTATGTTTATAGAAATTAAGAACAAATTAAGCCCTGGCTGGCGTAGCTCAGTGGATTGAGCGCAGGCTGGGAACCAAAGTGTCCCAGGTTCGATTCCCAGCCAGGGCACATGCCTGGGTTGCAGGCCATAACCCCCAGCAACAGCACATTGATGTTTCTCTCTCTCTCTCTCTATCTCCTTCCCCTCCCTCTCTAAAAATAAATAATAAAATATTTAAAAAAGTGGTCCTTTAAAAAAAAAAGAACAAATTAGTGGTTGTCTAGGACACTTTAATGTGAAATGACTGTTAGTAGGTATAGGGTTTAATTCGGGGGTAATGAAGCTATTCTAAATTTGATCATCATGATGGTTATATAATTCTGAGAATATATAATAATTGCATACATTAAGTGGATAAATATTATGGTATGTTAATTTGCCCTCCATAAACCTATGAAATATAGCAAAAACTTAAGAAAATCTAACTAACTGTGAGCATGAATTAAAACAACAATTATTGTTATTAAGACAAACTGTATAATACTTAAGTAAATGGAAGTATGTATCACTTTAATGGGCTATAATGCTCAATATTGTAAGGATGTCAGTTCTCCCTAAAGTAATATCCAGATTCCTATCGCCCAAAACAAAATACCAGGTATTTTAATATTTGGTAGAAACTGGTACATGTATTCTGTAATCTATATGGAAAGCAGAGAGATGCCACCCAAAAGCAATTACCAAAAAAGAATATGAAGTTGAAAGTCTCTCATGAAGATATATTCAATTGCTAGAGGAGTTGGAATAGCGTGTATACTGTAACAGAACAGAGTAATCACAAACAGACTAGAACATGAAAAAAAATCAGTCTGATTTCAAATTGAATTTTAAAGAAAATGGTAGAACTTTGAGAAGAAATACACATAAAATCTTTATTTTAGAATAGGCAAATGTTTCTTAAAGAGTGTACAAAAGCACTAATATTAATACTAAGGAAAAATGATAAATCTGGCTTAAAAGTAAGAAATTTTGTATCAGTTTAGTGTTAAGAAGTTAAAAGACAGTTACCACAGAATAAAAATTTATAATACAGATATACTTTAAAAGCAAACACTTCATGCCCAGACTATATAATATTAATAAGAAAAAACCCTAGCCAAAGCAGTAGAAATAGGGCAGACTTGAATGAACACTGTAAAATAAGAGGTATGCAAATGAACAATAAGTCATGAAAAATTGCTCAGTTTCATAAATCATCAAGAATTGCAAATCACGACTCAAATTAAAAATATGAAAAAAGTGTTGTCAAAAAATGTGGAGTCCTTACCCTCTTATGTAGTAATAATGAAAATATACACTAGGACAGTCAATTTGGAAATAATTGGTTTCTACTAAATCTGACCTTATAACTGCCATCTAACTGGACAACTCCATTTGTAAGAAAATATCAACCCAATATATGTTCACAAAACCATGTTTTTTAATTTAATAGTAACTTGATTCTCATTAGCCAAAACGTAGTAATTACCCATACGTTTCTGGAGAGGAAAAGGAATACAAAAAGCTGTAATATGTTTAGAGATTGAATTACTATGGTACAGTTAGAGGAGATAGAATGAGTATAATTGAGTACAATTAGTACAATTGTGGTGTGGAGATTTTTTGGTCATAAATGAAGGTCAAATGGTAAATGTGATACATAACTTTCTAGATAATCATTTGCTATAAGTTTTGAGGTTCCTAAATTCTTCATGATACATGAGGATTGAATGTTTAAAAGAATAATATATTTTGCTACAAGCATGTCAGTATACAAAAGGGGGAAAGAGATCAGGAAATTGAACCATGTCCATAGGTCATGTCTGTTAGTAAAGAAAGAACTTGCCAGTGTAACTTAACAAAATTTAGCATTTTAAGTAGAATTAAGTACAATTATCTACATTTATGTGCAATCACATGCGTGATTCACACAAACACAATGTGAGTGGTGATTAGCAGTCACACAAATAAACAAAACTAATGTCTGCTGTTCCACATCTGTGTAGTGGTGGTTCCTGGGGGAAAGGTGCATGGATGGAGCTTCTGGGGTGCTGGTAATGCACTGTGCCTGGGTGGGCATGCTGGTTACATCGGGGTATCCACTGACATCATCAGGTTTTGAATCCAGACATCATCAATTTGGCTTTGTAAAATCTGAATTATTATTAGCTTTCCCAAGAATTCTGATGTAGACAAAAAGGCAATGAAAGCATCTCCATTCCAAGGTGGAGATTAATAACAAAAATAAAACAGCTACATGTTTTTACCTCAAGTAGCCACTGTTTGAGATTGTTGCCATGTGCTTTATATTCATGATCACCTTTATCACTCATTTCAACCCGAAAAGACATACATTATTGTTTCCATTAGTAATGAGAAAACAGAAACATAGATTGTATCAGGTACTGATCTCAGGTTTCAGTAACAAGCAATTATCAAGGTTAGATTTGAAATCTAATGCCTTCTTAAGCTGAATGTTGTTGTATCTGCATATCATCACTACCTGATAAATGTATATCCAAAACAGCACACAAATGAACAAAACATAGAATTTGAAATAAAAATTTTGTCTTTGTTGCTCTTCAGGGGTAGAGTTTGAAAAAATATAGGTCAATGTAAAATCAACTTCCTTCTTGACATAAGAGTTGAAGAGTATGTTACAAACACTGAAAAAAATAAAATATTATTTTCATCTTTACCTACTCTGCCTCTACTCATCTGTGGTGCTTTGGGGACTCTTCTGATATTTTGTAACAAATAGGAAAAGAAACAAATATAGCAAGTTTTTACAAAACTCTGAATACAAGTGAAAATATGAAGCTACATACAGAAAAAACTCTTTTTATTTTTTATTTATTTTTTCAATCTTTTATTTGCTTTGCCTATTAATAAAGAACTTGCCAGTATAACTTAATAAAATTTAGCTTTTTAAGTCAAAAGAGCAGTTTTACAAATGAAGATGTCTTTGCTCTAAGTTCTTATGTCTCTGGCAACATCTTCATTTATAAAACTGCTCTTTTGACTTAAAGTGCTAAATTTTATTAAGTTACACAGGCAAATTCTTTCTTTACTAATAGACATGGCCTAATGGATCATGGCTAAATTTCCTGATCTTTTCCCCTCTTTTATATACTGACATGCTTGCAGCAAAATATATTATTCTTTTAAACATTCAATCCTCATGTATCATGAAGAACTTAGGTACATCAAAACTTATAGCGAGTGAATATCTAGAAAGTTATGTAACGCATTTACCATTTGACCTTCATTTATGACCAAAAAATCTCCACACCACAGCTATCCATCCATTCATCCAGACACACACACACATACACACACACACACGTGAAAGTAGGGTCCCTGCCATTTTGATTTAGTTTTTATTTTATAAACCCTCCATTAGACTACATTCTCATTTTTCAGCATGAATTGCTAGATACAACATGATCTAGGAGGGGACAGGATTATTTGCTCAATGAATTAAAAGAGTTTTCATGAAAGATAACGAATGTAAGCCCAGCATCCAGATTCTGGGATCATAATTATACAAGAAAGGTTATTTCCATCTTCTAAAGAATGAAAAGCCCAGAAATATCTTTCTTTCTGTATAAACAATAGTTATGAAATCATATTTCTATGTGAATATGGAAAAGAACAGCTTTTGTCTTCATAAAAGAAAATAAACATCTCTTCAAATTTTCCCCTTTAGTTCTCTGTTTTTTACACAAATAGTCACATCCTCTTTTTGACTAAATAATTTCCCCATCATATTCTTCCAGAGACTGGTTAAAAGAAAATATAGTCCAAGAACATTAAAACAGAACAAAAAGTCATTTCCTTCTGCCTTATTTAAAACTCTCAAAGACCTGAACATTTCTCATCATTAAAAACAGCAGTGCCCTTGTAAGTTGTTTGAGCTGATTGAAAACACAGGTTTGTTAGTCCAAAGTATAGTATTAGAAATTAAGTTCCTCATCAACACATTTTATTTTATATTAGTAATTACAATTATTTGAATTTATCTCTTTTTTACCCCCTCTATTGCATCCATAAGTAGTATGATTGTCTAGAATTTGTGTGTTTTTTAATTCCCTAGAAAAGCTAGGAGCCAGCAGTGTGATGACAAATACACACAATATACTCATACATACAATGTCACTTCAAATGTTCATTTACTTGTAAGTACTCTATCCCCACCCTCCATTCCACTCGATGTGGAGCAGAAAAATATCTAGTTCAGTAAAATCACTCCATTCCACTAAGTTAGTGAGTTTCTGATGGCTTGGTTTTCAGATTTCCTTTTGCCACCTGTCTCTGGGCAAGGGAGAAGTTAGCATCAGTGGACGTGGGTATAGTGCTAGCGTCTGCTCTTGCTGCTCTTGCTACAAGATCTCTCAAATGCCACCACAGTGACCTTCCCGGTCAGTTTGCCTATCAGCACCTTCAACTGTCCTTAGATCTCTTTAACGGGGTTGGGGAAAGGCAGCTCCTGGGTATCTTCCCATCCACATGGAACCCAAAGAAAATTTCTACTACTCCAAATCAGGCTCATCTTCTGTTAAATCGAGGCAGGTTCCTGGCCAATTTGATTCCCTATAGCTGTTTAGGGTAGAAAATATATATTGCACACATGTGAGTGGGAGATAGGGTAGATGGAAAGAAGGGCTCTCAGGCCCTCACCGCCTTAATTTTTTGATTCAACTTTGACCTAACTTGTCTACACCATCTTTGACCAGAGCTAGAAAACCTTCATTTGCCTGCTTGCTTGCTTGCTTGCTTGCTTCCTTCCTTCCCCCCTCCCTCCTCTCTCCCTTCCTTCTCTTTCTCCCCTCTCCTTCTCCTCCTCCTTCTTCTTTAACACTGTGTTTCTCTCCCTGTTACAGTGTTCTGTTTTAGTTTGGCATGTTGTATCTTTTACATCTTCAAAGACACATTTTCTCTATATTGTTCCCTGGTGTATAATGTGGAATTGTTGCTCAGGTTCCTGGCTCATGGTGATTAGAAATAAATATATCTGTTTAACATTTTCAAAATATCGCCTTCTAAACACAATTTTGAATTGAATTCTATGGACATCTTAAAATTGAACTGAAATTTTCTTTACTTGTTATTCACTATGATTTGGGATGATGCCAAAACAGTTTTTCAGGATCAAATTCTGCAATTCTGATATTACGTTCCCTGATTCTACTACAGGGAGGATTATTAGGAACAACTGATTTAGTATCCTAAAACTGTGTTTGATGATATGAGTGAATTCCATCCACTTTAGGAGGTATTCTATTTCCATAAGGAGAAAGAGTAATTTCTCTTCACTAAGGCACAGCTGATTTTAGCACTTTTTAATTCCAAAATCCATTCAAATATGTGTGCAGACCATTGATGAATGCTATAACCTGGTAAGCAAGAGATGTCTGCTCTAAATGAGCCAGACAGCCATCTGGTCAATGTAGAGGAGAACAAAGCTATGATTAGAGAAGGCTTTCCTTAGATTTTATAACATACCTGAATCAGAAAGGATTAACTGTCTCGGCCCTTTGAAGTTACACTTTTAGTGCACCTTTAATTTATATAACTGCCTTAAAAATTGTTGTAGTTTTTCCGATACCATTTCTCCCACTGATACTCCCCTCCTCCCCTGTCCCAGAATCACCACCCTGATGTCCATGACCTTGAGTACTTTTTCCTTTCTGCTCCATCTCTCTGCCCCCTAAACCCCACCCCTAGTTGTCATCAAGCTCTATGAGTCTGTCTCTATTTTGCTTGTTAGTTCAGTTTGTTTTGCCTTATTTCTTTTGCAAATGTTCCTTGTCTTGCTGCATTAAAATGAAAAGCATCATTTACTCTTTTTTTTCTTAATGAGCACACATAAGTAAACATTAATTTCAAATAAAACATCTAAAGTATTATGTAATGTAAATAAATGAAATTCTTAAATATTACACTTATGAAAATTAAAAATCAGCAGGCTAAACAAATCAAATTTTAACAACTCCATATTATTGAAAGTGGATGTTTCCCTTTCCTAATGAAAGCTAGTAACTTAGAATTATCTGCCAAGAAAGAGACAAGTTGTTAATAAAGGCTTACTTTTTCCCAGATTAAAAACACCTTCAAGGTTGTAAAATCAATACAACAAGCAAGCTGCTATTATCTTCCTTTGAGTTGATGGGAAACCAGCCAGGAGGATGGAATAACAATGGCATTTATTTACGTGGTCACAGAGGTAGGAATTGATTCGGTTTGCCATTGGTGAAATCAGATATTTAGATGACTAGAATATTAATTTTTTGGCAACCACAACTTTCCTTCAAAGAAACTTATATTCATAACTTTGTTATATTGAACTGGATGAAGTACAGCCTCATCTCCAAGAATCCTGTCACTTAAGTCTCAACCCCTCCCTGTAAGGCAGCCAGATGGGTTGACCAGTTCCCCAGACTCATGAATCACCTGGATATCATTGACAGGAAAGCCAGTGTATGCCATTCTTATCAGCTGTAATATTGGCTCAAGTCCTGAGTTATTTATTACCATCCTTACAACGCTGAGCTTTTCATTAGAAAAATATCATGGCATGATTTTGAGAGCTAAAACAACTGTACAATTTTAAATGTAAAATAATTGTTGAAACTATAACAAATACAGAAAACCGTAGGAAGGAAAATAAAGCTACCTTTTATTGCCACTATATAGTGTTATAGTTTTTTTGGCATTCTGTTATATTCCTTATTGTCATTTCTTCCTATGCATGTGTTCTTTCCTTCACCCTCCCCTTCCTTCCTTCTATCACTCCTTTCACTGTCTGATTCCAAACTGAAGATCATAGTCAAAATGTTTTATTCTTTTTGTCACACCAGTTAATACTGAATTTTTAAAAAGTTCCTTATATCATTTATTCATTAAAAATATGTAAAGTTCCTACAGAAATGACTGTTTCAAAGTATTTTTGACATTAAAGATTATTTTTGGCTTTTTTCTTTTAATCATTTAAAATATGTATACTGCCTGGCATACCATTTTTTCACACTTCTGGAGGTATATGTTATAACTTTTTATTTATTAAAGTTTAATATTGGGGTGTCAGTACTACTCATTATTCATTATAATTTTCATGGATTCTAATTCCATGTCTTTATTAATTTCTGTTGGAAATGGGACTGTATAGGTTACTAGGAAGGATGCAACATGTTATCTAACTGAAAATGACTTTTATCCCATAGCAGAAACTTGTGCAGAATTTATTTTACTCCATTAGAGTTATATGACTAAGTGATACCTTAAACTTCATACATATTCTTTGGCAGCTGAAAGAGTCACTGAGCTGTCTTCATCCCTTTCAAGTGCAAAGGAATGGCTTCTACCTTGAAAGTTAACATTAGGTTTGATGTTATGCAAATTTAAATTTTCTTCAGACCAGCAAAGAGGCAGATCAAGATTGTGACAGACTTAGAACACTACCAGTGAAGTATTGAAGAAAGCATGAATTTGAATTTTACCTCTACTACTTGTTAAATGTATGATTTCTAAACTTTTAAATTTGAATTTCACTCTATAAAAAAATGAAGATAATAACAGGATTAGTTGAACACACATTTTAAAGGGCTTTAAATATGACTATAAATACAATAAAGCACATAATCCTGTATTAGTCTAGATTGAGAATACCAAGCCTCTATTTTATCACTTGAATAATTAGTTAATTGGGTTGACCAATGAATGACAACAGTGTCTATGATTTTCATTATCTAGGTCAGGTGGCATCACTCCCTAAACCATACTCAGTATGTTAATGAACCAGAAAGCTATTCTCACTCAAAAAGTACTACCTGAACAGGTCCCTGTTACAAAAACTTGCCCTGTAATTAGGAGTATTATCTAATAATGCTATTTAACATATAGTATATAAATAGATATTTATAGGAAAATATGAATCAATTTAGGTTTATCTCTTTTAGGAAAAATGACAAATAAATATTGGGTTGGCCAAAAAGTCCACTTATAGTTTTTTCTGTAAAATAAGAGATACATTTTCATTTTCACCAATACCATTATTTATTTGGATATTTTGAGTGTGTCAGCTATCTCCCATGTGGTATAATATTGATTGTTCTCAATTAATGTCTCGATTTGATCACTATCGACTTCAACAGGTCTACCCAACCATAGATCCAGACATCTTCAGCATGAAAATTTGCAAACTGCTTTTGACACTTTTGATCAGTCACAGTACCTTCTCCAAATACTGCACAAATCTTTTCTTGCTTTTTAGTTTTGCTTTTATCTTCTTGAAATAATAAAACATATGACACAAATGTTGTGTATTTTCTTCCATCTTCAATATTAAAATTGCTACCAAAAATTCACCAATTTTGATGTGTTTTTAAATACATGGTGATATGACAGCTGTCACAACACAATCTAACAAAATTGTTTCTTATGAAGCTAAAGACAACTAAGTGCTACTAGAAACATCTTATTAGGAAAACCCCAACTTTTTGATCAACCCAATATTTTTGAAAAAAGATTCAAAATTGCAAAGAATTAAGGTGAAGTTGAGAAGTTGGGTTGTGGATTTATAGGAGGATCTATAAACGTTGGAGGAATAAAATGCCCAGTCACAGCTACTTAAATAAATAATTGAATAAAACCTCTAAGAGTTGGACAAGATTAGTTCATTTAATTGGAACCCAATTGTGCCTGTTTTCATGTAAAGCAATTTCAAGGATAACATAACCATGAAATGAAATGATTGACTCTTTTATACTGAATATGGTCACTGGAGTTGCTTTAGTAGAGATGTACAGAATTAAGGTGAATCATGCCCATAAAATTGTTGCGAATATTTAAGTCTGTCATGCACAACTGTTTGGAGACTCAATGTAGACATACTTTGAACATGTTGTTTAATAGTAGGCTCTAGGAAAATCAAATAACAGATAAGGGTTTGACAAACTACAGTCCAAATTAGGCTAAACACCCCTGCCACCTGTTTTTTTAAATCAATAATTTTATTGGAAAATAGCCATTCTCAAGTTATTATTATCCTCTATTGTTCATTTTATGTAACAACAGCATAGTTGTATAGTTGTAACAGAGACTATGTGGTGAAAAAAGTTTAAAAAAATACTTACTATCTGGCCTTTTACAGAGAAAGTTTGCCAATTCTTGCTTTAGATCATTCCTTGCACCAGGAAAAATTGTGAAAAACTTTCAAGTGGGAAAAATGTAACTGGGTATCTTTTCAACAGACTATTAATGAAGAAAAATCAGATTGTTCTGGGAAATTTTAAAAAGAAAAATATTTTTAAAATTTTATTTATCTATTTATAGGTTGATTTAAAAATAATTTTTAGAATTTTGAATCTTTATGTTTCCTTTTCTGTTAATTTAAACAAAACAACAAAAACAAAGTGCCTTAAAACAAAAAGTGGTTCTTAAACTTCATTTAGTTTACAGAACACTAAGTGAATGGTTTTGTGTTCTCTTTGATCAACTTCACTTGTAATATTTTATTGCCTGGCTACCCTTGACTAGTTTAGATATACAATGAAAGGTGGTTCAAGTTTTAGAATTTGAGTTGACCTGAATCTCAATTTTTCAGCCCATTTAGTTCACATTTACATAAAACATTCATTATATCTCCCTCCTTTTAATTTGTGGTTATATGAAATTGATGGTAATAAACTATGCATGCTTCTCCCAGTATAAAAAAAAAGAAAGGAATTAATTAAGCACCTACATTAAGTGTATATATTTATATAAGATACTGTTTAAAATGCTATACATTCAAGTTATATATTATATAATTATATATATCAGCATGGATTAGATTTTTATCAACTCATTTTTTTAAAAAAGTTTAAATTATGAATCAGCACTATTCCATTAGTTTTTTTTAAGACTGCCATAACTAAATATGACAGAACAGGTGGCTTAAACCACAGAAATTATTTTTTCAGAGTTCCGGAGGCTGCAAGTCTAAGATTAAGCTTTCCACAGGGTTGTTTCCTCTGAGCTTCTCACCTTTGTGCATAATGGCTTTCTTTTCCCTGTATTTTTCCTTTGTACGTGCAGTGTCCCAGTTTCTTCCTTTTTTGGAGAACGTCTTTCTTGTTGAATTAGTACCGACTATAATGACCTAAGTAAGCCATAAGCACCTCTTGAAAGACACTATCTGAGTCACATTCTAAGATACTGGGGATAAAGACTTTAACATACAAACTTTGCAAGGACACAGTTCAGCTCTTAACAATTACCTATATGAAAACTCTTATTAACTGAACCTGAAAACAATTACACAGAGGTGGAAAAGAAGATAAAAAGAACCCATATAGAAAAGGACCTCAATAAGACCTACTTTCTTTTTATCGAAATTAACGTTACATGAGCACTATACCAATCACTATTAATGTTAACTCTCTTTTCAGATCAATTTCTTTATCAGTGCTGGATAAGGTGGGAAACTCCAAATAATGAGAATTATTATTCTCATTAGAAAAATTGCATATATATACTAATAAACACAACACAGACATTATGTGTGGAATAGCATGGAAGCAAAATCAAAATGGAAATAATTTAGATTTTGAATTGGACATCTTTAACAGCCATTTCAAAGATGAAACTTGTCTTGTCATTGTCACTTTGGTTGATGGAATGGAGGTGATACTACCTGTTGCCTCTGCCTTCACTTTTGAGCCTGGCAACATAGTTTGTTTTTTTGAAATAAGTTTACATTTTTTGCAATCAGGCCATTTAGAAATATTACTTGCATCATTTCCAGGAACACTGAAGTAGATGTACTGTCTTTGAATATGATGGCTTCTTAGAATTTGCAATGGGCATATAACATCTACTTTTTGAAATTAAATTTCTAAAATAAAAATCTCAGACACTTCTAAAGTCATAGATTATGCAACCAATGCTTCACTATGTGAATAATGCAGGATTTTAATCTGAACTGTTTTACAGTATTTTTAGGCTTTAGTTAGACACTTTCTCATCGAGGTTTCTGTTGGTGCATACACAGTAGACCAGGAGCTTTGGATGTTCAAAAATTTCCTTTGATTTCAGAGAAAAAACTTTTTTAAAGATTTTATTTATTTATTTCTAGAGAGATGGGAAAGGAGGGAGAGAAACATCAATGTGTAAGAGATACATCCACCAGTTGCCTCTTGCATGCCCTCAACCGGGTTCACAATCCAGGCACATCCCCTGCCTGGGAATCGAACCTCAAACTTTCAGTTCACTGGCTGGCACTCAATCAACCTAGCCTCACCAGCCAGGGCTGATTTTAGAGAAAAAAATTAACTTGATTTATTGTCAATTGACTTTTTGGATTTTTGTCATTTTTAAGCATCCTCATAATTTGTTGTTTTAGTACAAGATAACATTGTTTGGTGGCATTTTACAAAAGTCATAATTTAGGGTGAGGTAAAACAGAGAAGCTATGATCAGTCTTGGTTAAAAGAAAATTAAGCAACATGTTACACATATTTAAATTATATATTTCAGAACAAAAAGGAATTCATTAGAACCTCAAGTAGTATTCAATTTTATATTTATGGCAGAAAATAACAATGGTGTATTTTTTCTGTGTCATTGAGAAGGAATTGCAGTATAAATCACTATGTTACCAGGGGACATGATTAAAGAAAATCTAAGAGACACAGAAAGATTTTTTAAGTGTCTTACTGTGGATTTTATGTAAAAGTAGTTTTCAGTGTTATATTGCTGACTTCCTTTTGACTTGAGACCAGTATTTCTTTCTTCTTGATTTTGTGCTCATGTAAACAGCCATAAGCTTTTTGAAATCTTATAAAGCAAAATTTTCTTTAATATGCATTATTATGGCAAGTGTAGAGTGGGTTGGATTTTCTTCTTTCTTATGCAAAAGCAGCATACATTATGTGGTTGAAATTATCACCTCTTCAAAATTTCCAGCAGTCTCTTAGGCATTCTGAATATAAATTCAATAAAATACATTTCCCTTTCTTTGTGAGTTTATAGGTTAAAAAACAAACAAACAATAAGATTCCAATGGGTGAAACAAGTAGAAGTGGAAGGCATAAAGATGAAATACAGTTCATTGTGATTGGTTGTATAAAAAGAAATGGCTGAAGAGATGATAATCAAAGGCAATTTCAATTGTATGTAAGAGAAGGAAGGCATTGTTAACATTTCCTTTATAATTCAGCTTCTGAGGGGAAATAATAGGACAAGTAGTGAAGACATCAATACTTTTTCCCTAACATAAACAGAGTTGATATAAAATATTTTAGACCACAATCATATATCATTTTTTTTATCATAGACATTTATAAAATTAAAGATTTGACATATTTCCCAAACTCTCTGAAATTACTGTCTCAATTGGTTTTAATTTTTCTCCCGGCTTTATTGAGATATAATGGACGTAACATTGTATAAGTTGAAGTTACACAATATGTTGATTTGATATACTTACATATTACAAAATGATTACTACCATAGGATTAGCTAACTTCTGCCTCATATCACATGATTGGCATTTCTTTTTGGTGGTAAGAACATTGAGATGTACTCTCTTAGCAATTTCAAGTATATAATAATTATATATTCAAGTATATAATTAATTATAATCACCATGCTGCACATTATATTCCCCAGAACTTACTCATCTTATGACTGGAAGTCCATATTCTTTAGTAAACATCTTCCATTTCCCTTCATTCCCCCCCACCCCCTGCCCAGTAACTGCCACTCTACTCTGTTTCAATGAGTTCATCTGTTTCAATTCCACATATACATGAGATCACAGTATTTTTCTTTGTCTTTGTTGTTTTACTTTTTAAAACTGTTGTATTTCAATATATTACTGATTTTAAAGTTGCTTAAATTATTTATAATAGCATGTATTCTTATTTTTTGAAAATAAAAATGTATTTTGAGATCATTAAAATATAATTCGTTATTCTAGAGAGAATAATGCAAAGTTTGGTACATTTGCTATTAGGCATAGATAGCACACACTTTTAGAATGAGCATGAATATTTTAGTAAAAATGAGACAGGACTGATGGAGAGCCTTGAAAATGTTTGAATGTACAAAATATGCTTGCAGACAGGATTTGTGTCTTAATAAATAGCAGAATATTCAGGGAAGCTTTATTTTGGTATCTCTTTTCTCAAAAATTAATACCAAAGTAATATAAATATAATTCATCAATATGACAGTAACTTTCACTTTGTAGAAATATGTTTTTAATAAAAATTTGTAAAACACAGGTAAAACAATTTGTACAGAAAGGTAGAAATTAAAAGTCACTGAAACAATGTATTTTATTTTCATTTAAATGTAAATGGACACTATTACATTTATTTTCCATATTTCCAAATAAAAAAAATGAACTCTATAAGGCCTTAGACTATTGCTAAGAAGTTATTAATAATAATTTAGTCTAAACTTCACTCATGTGTGCCCATAAAGAAAATCAACCATTACAAAACTTAAGTGCATATTACTCTTAAACCAGGCATGCATCTTACACTTCTATAGTGTATAATAAATAAGAGATTAGAAGAGACTTTTAATCTGATTCTTTGCCCTGTATTGGAAGATACTTCTCCATCTCTATTATGTGTCCACAGCAGTCTGCTGATATTTTGGAGTCTCCATTAAAAAGCTCCACATTGTGTGCGTTGCTTACTTTTTCTAAATGTGTGGTCTCAGAATGGACTTCTTTCTTTTTTAGTAACAAAACTTTAAATTTAATTGGAATGAAAATATAAGAAAAAAAAGAATGAAGGATGCAAGATGGCGGTGGAATAGGTGGATGTTACACCCTGCTGACCCAGGACCAAGGGTCATCCAGGAACATGTATAGAAAACCTGTGGACAAAGACAGTGGGGATGGTGGGATTGAGTCTGGGAAGTGGGGGCGGTTGGGCCAGGGGAGAGGGGAGAGTGGAGGGGGGGAAATGGGGACAATTCTAGTTGAACAACAATAAAAGTTGTTTAAAATATTTAAAAAAGAAAAAAGAATTTATATCAAAGGCATATATTAAAAAAACACACACAATAAAAAATGTATACAATTTAAACACTATTTTCAAAGCTAGCTTCAATTAGCATTGCCAGTAACATGTGTGTGAAAAGCATTGCTTGAAATTTTTAGAGAAATAGATCCTGAAGGGGGGCCGACTCAGTTGGGAGATGTACCTTTTTCCTGATCCAGTCCTCCCTCCCACTGTCAGGAATGTGAGCACAGAGGTCACCTGCAGCTAATCCTGGAGCAAATAATAGACAGCCACGGAACCACCCTAACAACTGTGGACTACCCCCAAAACACTGATTTTTGTCACGGGCGTCTGTTGGCAATATAGTATTTCCTGTAAGTCAGCTGGGCAACTGCTCAGCTGGCTGCCTGCTGAGCAGCCCAGCACCAAGTAATAGACAAGAGTCACACACAGTAACGATGCTGTTCACTCAGCTTTTACTGAATACAGGTTCATTTAAAGCAGAACATCAACTTATATTGACATCCTCCTCATACTTGGACAATCTGAGAGAAATATAACATACACACACACTGCAATCAGTGGAGAATAACAAACCTGAATCCCAGACTCTCAGTCTGCAGGTCTGGTAGACAGCACGTTGGACAAGGTGTTGTCAGTCTCTTGCAAGGAAGGATCTCTGAAGCCAGATGGTCAGCAAAGCAGGTGAAGTCCTCAGTCGAGCAGGGCAGAGTCTCTGATGGCCAATGCCACAGGAGATCAGTGTGGCCTGGAGCAGCACCCTGGTGTGTGCAGCTCAGCTGTCTCAGCAGTGGTCTAGCTGAGTTGCACTTTGAAAATGGTGTATTTCACCCTTCTGGGTCTTTTTGATAAATGTCTTGGCACACCTGGTGGAAAGTGTGGAATTTGCCCAGGAGCCGATGGGTGGTGCATAGCTGTTCTGCTTGACACCCCTGCTCAGAAGTGGGGAATTTCCCTAAGGGTCTGTCTATGGGTGGTCCTGCTCCACAGATGGGACTACTCTGACCACCTGAGCAGATATCTTAAGTGTGCCTCCTTGCCAGACCTGTCTGCTCTGACCATGTATGTAGGTGGATATATCTCCTTGCCAGATGTGTTTACTCTGACTTAGGTATTTTCCTCTTGAACCAAAGTGTCATGGCTGACTTACCACCATTGTAGTTGCATAAGTGACTCTACTATATTTTATATACTTTATGCTATCTTAATCCAAGCAATGTCATTTTAGTAATCCTGTTCTCCACAATTTTATGTGAGAAACAGAAGAAATATCTCCATATACTAAAAATAGCTTTATTTCAGCATTCTCTGACCAGCAGGCAAATGCAGTTCTTACGTGATGCAATCCCACAGCGTTTCAGTCAGCACGGAGCAGGACAGGTGAGAGGAGCTCTGTGAGTATCTGATTTAATGCACGGCACCTCGGCCAGTGCCGGTTTCAGCCTCCTGTTTACAGTCATTAGACTGTTGTGCCGAAACACCACACATTATTTAATGGTATTGAAGGCATTTTTCCATACCTATTTTCTTTTTCATTGAAGTTGATTAAACAGTCTAGAAATAAAAAATCTGGTCTTTCATTTTCTCAGTGGAGGCCACATTCTATTTTATCTTATTTGTTTATGGGCAAAATATCAATAAAGGAACAAGTCTTATTACCTTTGTATTAGACTAATTATTGATTGTGCATATTTCAAATATTTACATAGATCTTCATAAGGTTTTAATTCAGAATTGCTATTAGTTTAACAGATACATGGAAGAACTGGTTCATCATCAATAAGAGAAATATTGTAGATATTTGGTAACATATTTCTGTCACACTAGAGATTTGCTTACTGGAAAAAATTTTTGCTAAGTATAAAAATAAAGAAGTAATGTTGAAATGATAGTATATTTTAATATTGTGTCAGTGAATAATGGGTGCAGTTTGTTTTATTTTCAAGAAAACACCTGGGTGGATGATATTCGTATTTCTACAACAGGAGGACTGTCAATAAATCTCTGCTCTTCCTCACACCACAGGTAAAATAGAATTAGTTGCACAAGTATGAAGCGTCTAAAGAGCAAATTAGTACCTGATGATCAGACGTTCTTTCTGTTTCTATCATTTATGAATAACCATACAAAACAAGATTTCCAAGGAATGCAGATATGTGAAAGCAAAAAGGCTTTCAAAACAGTCAAGTGCCTCAGGGAGGCTTCATTCTTCTTGCCTCATCCACTCCATTAGAGGTGTTGGTCCAGGCTCAATGTTTTTTTATTTTCCTTTATGACTGGATTCTGGATGTCGTTGTGCCAATAAAGGTGCCTTCAGCTCTGGATACTCGGCGAATGACCCAACGTGACATCACCGCTGTGAAAGCCCAGTGGGCAGACGTGGCTGGATATCCCAATTCTATTTCCACGCTACTTCTCTTTGGCCTGGCTCCGCCTTAGAGACTGAAATACCTAAATACTTGCTTTCTCACCCTCCTTAGTAGAGAGGGAGGTCATATGACACAGTTATGAACAATGATTTATAATATATATTTTATTGAAAGGTTCTGTAAAAACATTGTATTTCTGGGTGGAAAAGATACATGATACACGTTTTTGTGCCAATACCCACTCCTCCTGCCCTGATGGCCAGATCTACCCCATCAAAATGTGATGGTCTCAGCACGAAAACTGTCAGAGTTTAAAATAGAAGTATTTTGACCTTTCAGTCCTCTAGTGAGTTACTGTGCAGTATTCAATTGCTGCTGTTCTTCTGAACATTTTTTTAAGTGAGAACAATAAATTTAAGCCACTAGCATTTAAATATTCTGTTACATGCCGCCAAAATGCATTTCAAACTTCTACTTACCAATTTTTCCTCTCAGAGTGATTACTTTCCTAGGGCTGCTGCGTAAAAGTACCCCGGAATAGGTGGCTAAACAACATAAATTTATGGTCTCACAGTCCAGGAGGCTGAAAGTCTGAAATCAAGCTGTCAGCACGGCTGATTTCTTCTAAGGGTGGTGACAGATGATCTGTCCTGTTCTTTCTTAGCCTCTTAGTAGCTTTGGGTGCTCCTTGGCTTGTCACTAGTGTTTTCCCTCTTTCTTCCACATATCTAAATTTTCCTTTTTATGAAGACACTGATCATTTAGATTAGGGTTCATCCTAATGACATCATCTCAAGTTTCCCATCTGCAAATATCCTATTTCCCAATGAGGTCACAGTCACAGGTTGTAGGGCTCAGGACTTCAACATCCTTTGGTGGGACACAATTTAACCCATAACATCAGGACTCAACATTGCAAAATATTTTACACTGTAAATTGATTTTGCATTATTTAGCCAATCAAATTTATGGGTGTGTAGTCTATGTCTTTCTCTGTTTGCATTAACCTATGCCTTAGAGTTCAGCCTTTCTAGAGGCTGATATCCTGTATCAATAGTGTACAAAGACCTTGCTCTTTGGATATTATTTTGATTTAACCATAGAACTTTCTCTCATTGAATAGGCCCTTAAGTGGCTATCTTCTCTCAGATTGACATTTAGATTCCCTCAAAGTTCTCTTATATTTTAGGTCTCACTAACACTGAGGCAACAGGTTTTTCAGGTTGACCATTTTTTTTCTTATATAATCACCTATGTGCATGTCTGTGAAAATAAATGACATGAAAAAAATAATGAACATTCAGACTAGGGTCATTTCTCCTGTCAATAAGTTAGGGTCATATTAAAATAATTTGAACTAACACCAATGAATATTTAAATCAATATGCTGCGTTATTTTATATGGAAGAAGGCAATGTTTTAATAGTACAAGGTGATTCCCATGTATACTAATAATATTATAAGTCATGTCATTGAAATATTTTTATATTCAATGAATGTATGGCACACAATTTATGTGTAATGTGAGGAAATAAAGAAAACAAAGCTTTTTAAAGAAGTGTTTAAGACTTTTCATATTTTTTATGTGTGTAACTAATGGGATATCTCATACATTATATATTGGTACATGTGCCTTTTTGAACACCATTAACACTGGTAAATGTCTTGTTCTAGTATACATTTTACTATTTAAGATTGTGAGATATCATCCAATATGTTTAAAATACACATAGTTCTCACCTTTCTCTAATTTTGAGGTTTATAATCTTTGCTTTGATCCAATCACTGAGGAACTTTTGGTGTGGTTGGTTTTTGAATGAGGAGACCAAATATAAACCTAGGTTCATGTCATTAATTTTCTGCTGTAACACTAGAATTAATGAGCTAATTAGTATATGGAAAAATAAACCACCTTCTATTTCTTATATACACCAACAACCTAATTTATATACTTTATGACATTTGTTAATTGAGACCTACAAAATACATATGTTGTCTTATTTATATAAATCCATACTTAACTGATTGTTTTTTTTCTTAAAAAGAAGAAAAAATAACTTAGCAAAGAGATTTGCCCCAGAAATTTAAGGTTACTTTAATATTTACTATCAGTCAATGTAATTGACTATATTAGCAGTCAGTTGGGAACTGACTGGGGCATGATAAGATTGAAGATGTTAAAAATTTATTTATCACTTGATGTTCAGAGTCCACTACAGTGATGAAGTATTCTGATTTTCTGGAAAAAGCATAAGCTCTGGTATAATTTCCAATAATTTCCATGAAAACGACATTTTCCTTCCTTTTAGTAATTGCCTTAATATATAGTTTCTCATAATTTTATGGACATTCGGGGCAGGTGTACATTCTTGTGAGGTACTAAGTGGTTCATTCTCAGTGTGTTTGTCCTCACCTTTACTCGGTGACCCTGGAATTTTCAATTGATTTAACTGCAAAGTTTGTTTACGGCCAATGAGTCTCCATTTGCTATGAGTCAAGTCTCAATTCAGATTTCTAATTGCCAGACCTAGACTTCTACTGCCTAATATGCCTTGTGTAGGCCTGTTGATGTCAGATCATTTCTTTTCTTCCAAGGACCTGACAATATATTTGTTATTGTCAGAGGTCACTGAGGGCCAGATTATTTAATTAGCAGTCTAGATAGACATTCTGCCTATTTTAGTGACCACTCTCACTTTGCCTCTGCCAGATCCTGTTAAAATTTGACCTCCTACACTCTAGAATACAAGTTTGCTCATTAAAACAAATGAGCCCATTTCAAAGCCAGCACCTCCAAGCCCCATTCCTAGTTGTAAACAGAATAAGCATTATAAAACTTTTCAATGTACTGGTTCTGTCTTGAAGCACCCTCAATATGACCCCATGGGCCAGATCCCAGTAGGAGGGTCACGTTATAGTCTTTCCTATAAGTCTGGGTGCACCTCTGGCTCTGGGGAAGTATCGTATTTTGCCGTGTATAATGTGCTTTCATGTATACTGAGCACCCACATTTTTGGCCCAAACTTTCAGAAAAAAATCTTTCGTTTTAACTTTTTAATTCAATTATTTAGTTATTTATATTTAGAAACAAAACCAATTATCATATTCCAGGGTGTTATTTTGCACACAGATACCATTATTGCTTTCTACAGTTACACTATTAACACAGATGCATAAATAAAATAATTAAAAGCATTTATATGGATACAGAACTAATACTATCCATGTATACCCAGGTATAATCCTTATTTTTTCCTCAAAAATTTGGGCAAAATAGTGCTCTTTCTACACAGCAAAATACGGTAGGTTGCCAAGCCTATACCACTCTGCAGCAAGGAATGAGGTGCAAGCTACAAGAGCTGTTGCTCAAACTCACTTTTTATTAAATGCTGGTTCACACAAGATAGAACATCAACATTACATTAACATCCTATGCTCTATAGTGTCACACATGGTTAACATGCAATGATCAGTAGGGATTAACGACTCTGAGTTTCAGAGTCTCAGTCCCAGGTCTGTGAGACATTGCAGCAGGTGGTGAGCTGTCAGTGTCTCACATAGGAATATCTCCACTGCCCAGATCCAAGACCTAAGGCTGCTGGGTGGAAGCATGAGTGGGTGTCTCGGTCTGATTGAAGTGGTGCCTCAGGCAGTGGAGAAGTTCTGGAGCTTAGTTCAGCAGAGCTTCCAGCAGCACCTGGCCCTGAGTAGCATGGAGCAGCATCTGGTAGTAGGAGATTTACTGTTTCATTGGTGGTCTGAAGACCACCCCAATTATATCGGAAAACTTGGCACTCAAATCAGATGGGAAATTTCGGGCTCAGAGCCAAGAGCACCTCAGGAGCCTATCAGTAGGTGTGCCCCCCTGTAGACACGTCAGTGTGCAGATATCTTGGGTGTGCCATCCTGACAGTTGGCAAGGCACCTGGTGTGACTTAGGTAGTTTCCTTCTAGAATCAAAGTGCCATCCTGACTAGCAGCCATCTTGGTTGATGTGAGTGACTCCATGCTGTTCTGTATACTCGATGCTATCTTGCCTGGACTAATGTCATTGTATTTGTTCTGGTCTCCACAATTCCTCAGTGCCTCATTGAGAGAAGTGACTTTGGGTCCCCATACATGAAATGTTAGGGGTAGTGGGTAAGTACATACATAATATTATCTGTGAAATTCCCACCTATCCAATATTGGGTATTATTTTATTACATTGCTCCAATACTTTTCTCACTTAATTTCAAGGGGTTTTGAAGCAAGTAAAATTTATAATTATTTCAGCATTCACTGTAGTCAAGTCAGTGAGCAGTTTTGGGACATTTTTAAACTGTTTAGGCAATTGTTCAATGTTAGGAATCAAGGATCAGCTGTGGTCCACTGATTCCTAGAACACACGACAGGGAAGGGTCAGCGTAGGAAAGGGGGCTTTCATGGATACACTGTCAGACGGTCCTTATGGAGGGTGGGCTCCATGTAAGTAGTCTCACATTTCCTCACACTCAGCTCTTAGCAGTTTGTTGAAAGTTCTTTTGATTTCTCCCCATTAGCTTGGGTCCAGACAGAGGTTCCTACCTGTGGTCTCCCTGGGTGGAGCCAATATGGCACTGGTTTCTCCTTGCAAGGTCCTTTCTTAGATTTTGGCCAATTTAAAGTTGGCTCTTTGATGGCTTAATGAAAATGATAATTATAATATCCGATTTTTTGTTGTTGTCAGTTTCTTATTGGAATTACAGGCTATAGCTCTGATGTTTACATTTTAATTTCTCCAGAGGCCATTGTGATGTTCATCCCTGGTCTCTGGAGAATGTCTAATTAGAAATCATGAGTTAAATCACTCCATGAATCCAAACTCCGCTGTGATGCCCTTGCTCTTCCTGGACCAGTGGTTGATAAAGAAGCTTCTGTTCCCCTAACCTTGTATAAAATGATGAAAAACTGACACTGTGTCTGGGGAGATGCTGTTTGTTTAAAGGGTGCTCAGATGGGATTTATTTTCAAACAAAAACAAGTGACATAAATGGGTTGTTAAAAGTTTTAAGATTGTATTTACATTGAAAATAAACACTGTCTACATATTTATAGCTCATTAACCTTGGGTATGTAAGTATCCAGGGTACTTTAGGAGGGCTCAGAGCTGGCACCGCGTTGGTAACTGCACAGCTGCACTCAGCTTATGTTTCCTGTCCAGTGGATTCTGGCTTTTGCACCTTTAAATAATATTTAGATTTCCACATTTTTTACTATTGCAAAAGTCCTTTAATTAAGGTTTATTTTTCTGTTGCTACCTATATTAAATGGGGAAACATGGTCCAAAGATATCCAGCACTTCTGTTCTCTGTTTCATTCAAATCGTGGTAGGACTCTCCATGCTTTGTCTGGAGAACACATTTCTGTTTCCACTTTCCCCAGTGTGGCCTCATTTCCTCCATTAATTTCTTTATCTCAGCGCTGCTGCCACATCCACTTCAAAAGATAATTCCCCAGAGGAGCTGGGAGTCTGCCTGCCTCTCTCAGAGACAATGCCTCATTTAGAAATCCGGTCAGATGCTTCAGCACAGCACAAGAGATTGAAAACCTGCCATCTGGAGATACGGTCCGAATTAAGTTCTGCAAGCTTAAGCAAGGAGGTCCCCTGGTCACAAATCAGGCCAATCACACTCACGAAATACCTTTTCCAATTAACACTCAGGCTCTTTGCCTTTGATTTTTCCTGGGAAGTGGTAACCAGAATTATATTAGGGTAAATCCACTGAGCAAAAGTGTTTCTGTTACAAAAACACTAAGGTTTTACATTTCTAGACTAAAATTCATTAATTGGCAATAAAGTCAAATGTATGCCAACATTTTAATGACTAATCAAATGTTTTTAAAAAAACCCAAAATGGCATGGGTTATTAATGACATGTATATTAAATCAGGAGAAAATTTTCTGCCACCAAATTCTGGCAATACTACTACCAAATAATAGATTAGTAGGAATTTTGTTTACAGTAAAAGACAAATTTAAGGAGATACAAAATAGACTTTTCTTCTGATTAAGAGACAGTTCTTACCTAAATCTAAACAGTTTTGGATTTACAGAATATTCGAGTATATGACACAGAGAGTGTCTCTATATCACTCATTCCTCACAAATTCAGCTGTTATTTACACCTTGCATTACTGTGGTGTATTTGTTACAATTAATGAATCAAAATTGATATATTATTATTGACTTAAGTTATAGATTATAGTAAACTCCACTTTGTGTGTTATATAGCTATTCATTTTGACAAATTCATAGCATTATGTATCCAACTTTACAGTATCAGAATAGTTTATGTTTTCCTCCTTATATGAACTTCGGTAGTTCGTTTCTTTTAAGAAATTGGTCCATTTCATCTAAGTCATCAAATTTGTGATCATAGAACTTTTCATAATATTCCCTTACTATCCTTTTAATGTCTGTAAGATAACCTCTTTAATTTTTGGAATTAGTAATTCATGTCTTTATTTAGTTCTTGATTATCTTAGCTAAGATTTATAAATGTTATTGATCTTTAAAAGAACTAGATTTTCATTCTATTAATTTTTCACAATTGTGTGTCTGTTTTTAGTTACATTGGTTTCTGCTCTTTTTCTTTTTACATTTACTTCTAATTGCTTTACTTTTATATTGCTCTTAATTTTTTCATTTTGTAGTTTCCTAAGGTAGAAACATGTATTACTGTTATTACTTTTTTCGATGGCTCTGAGTCCTGGGGCTGTGTTGGAGCAAAATCTGCAGCGGACTGGAATTGTTTCATTGTCCCTTCCTTTGGGCGAATGAGCCTCCGTTTCCCTGCCAGGGCACATCTTTGTTGTAAAGAGCACTTTGGGCATATTTCAAACTGGTTACTTTTCCCCTCCTTGCCCCAAACTCAAGAGGATTTGCCTGCAATCCTTACTGTCAGAACTCAGTAGAGCTCCAATAGGTGAAATCTATGGTCATCTGGGGGCCTCCTCGCACAGGCACCTCGGAGATTTTTAGCTCTCAAAGTAATCCACTCTCAGCCTCCAGCAGTTCCTCAAAAGTGCCTTTTAAGTGTTTCTCCCACCACCTTAGCAGATTCTGCTTCCAGTAAGCTGACTTTAGCTGTGATTTTTGGTATTTACCTCCCTCTCCAAAACACATGTGGCAGCTTGCCCTGCTACCGCAGTTTTCTGATAGATTTTTAAAATGTATTTTTAATATATTCATCCTTTCACTTTTCATGAAGATGGAAGTGATGGCTTCTATATATTTTTTTTCACAAGAGAGTTGAAACAAAAAACCCACAAACATAGCTCTATAGTTTCCCCACCTCCAAGACAGCAAGTTATTCTTAAAATTATGTCTCTTCCTAATTTTGAAATTAGGCTCTGTTATTTCGAATTTAAAAAATTAAATTGTATTAGCTTCAAATGCTCCTGAAACAAATGACCACATTCTAGAGGCACATCTATCATTCTAAAGTCAAAAGCCCACATCATTCCCATTAGGCTAAAGTCAAGGTGTTGGCAAGATTAGTTCCTTCTGGAGGTGAGACTCATGTCTTTGCCTTTTCCAGTTTTTAGAAGTCACTTTATTCTATGGCTCATAGCCTCTTTCTCCATGTTCAAAGCCAATTGTTCAACATCTTCTCTCCTTATGATTTCTGTCAACCTCCTCAGATATTTTCTTGACTGTGACCATCGTCATCTCTCTTATGAAGTCCCTTTGTGATTTCACTGAACCAAGTTTATAACTTGGATAAGCCAAGATGATCTTTTAAACTCAAGATCCTTATTCACATCTTCAGAGTCCCTTTTTTCCTGTGTGGTAACACAGTCACTGGTTCTGGAATCAAGACATGAATAGATTTGGAGGGCCATTACATAGTCTAAAATAACAACCAACTATTAGTACCTTTTCAAATAAGATGCATTTCCTGTGGTTGCTATCAATACTTCTAAACTTGTAGCACTTTATTTTACTTATGTGTCTTTGACATAATGTAACTGGAAAAGAACAACAACAGGGATTAGGTTGCCTGTCACCACAAAAGCCAGACTCGTGAGGCAGTTCTAGTGAAAAAAGAAAGAGGTTCATTCAGGTGCTGCCCAATCTAGGAGAATGGTGGACTCTTTTCTCCTCAGCTAGACCCAGACAAAAGCCAGTGTCCAGAGTTTCTGCTCCAATTTAAAGTGCATTCCTCTGGGGCCCACAAGAGGCAGCTAAACTGTCATGGCCCCAATCCAGGTAGTGTAGCTTGTTCCTGGATGCTGTTCACTTCAGGCTCTCTCCTAGAGCCTGTGTATGGAGCCTGCGTGGCCTTGGGCCATGCAGCTGCCAGGGCCACAAGGTCACATGCTTCTAAGAGAAAGCATTTGAATGCACCAGTGAGCGCATCACCAAGTCAGCAATAGAGCCCAAGAGGCTCCATCTTGGTGGGTCTGGGCCAGGTGGCTGTTAAGGCCACATGGCCCATGGAGAGCACAAGAAGGTACACTGCATGAGACCAGATCACGAGCAAGGAAGCCTCAAAAGCCACCACACATTCCTTTGTTCCCCTGGGATCATATTAGCTTGGATGTGGGACAGACCAGTTGCTTTTACCCACTTAGGTTATGCCCACCGCCCAACCAATCCCTTCTTTCCCCAAGCTAGATTGACAGCCTCTTTGGTCCAGCACTTTCCCTACACCATTTTGATTTTAGTGTATTTGCCTGCCTTCCTCTGGTCACAGAGGTTTTTTACTTACTTATCCCACTTGAGTAAGGTAGGCCTTACCTTATCCAAAGGCCTAAGGTAGGCCTTTTTCTCTATCCAATGATCTTGCTAGCTTTTCATGTGCTTAGGGTAAGAACCTCCCACTGATGCCATCTTGGCCAATGGGGGAGACTCCTCTGGTGTTCCAGATAGACTATCTACTGATAACAATAATTTTGAAAATTATGGAGCCTGTAAACAGAAAGATAAAATTATTTGTGTAAGAAATTCTAATTTAAATTTGGTCATACTATTTTATATATGCCATATTTAAAATTTAGAGTATATATTTGAGTTTGAAACTGTTAGCATTGTTGAGTGAGTAAAGACAAGTTTAGGTAGATATTATTTTTTATTAGTAGTTTGGATGCTCATACATTTTGTTTTTAAAGTTAGAGATTTTCATCACAATAGTTGTAGGGTCATTTACATTAATAGTACCTGGGTCTTAGTATGCCTTGTGAAGTAAAGACATATGCCCGGCATTTCCTTTATATGAAGTATTTACTCTAAGTTTTCCTTATTTTAAATAGAAGTTTCTTTATTTGTATTATGTAAGTAGATACTAATATATCTGTATTTCTTTCTAAATAAAAAGCTGTTGTTTTTGTATGTAAATAATCATTAGCCATGTAAGTAAGGGACCAATTGTTTTCTAATAAAGAGAATGGCAAAAAACAAAACCAAAAAATAAACAAACAAAACCCAAAACAAACAATAAAAGAGTATCTTTCAGACATACAGGCAGTTCTATTTCCTAAGAATGAAGTGAAAGAGAAACAGCAGCTAAGACAAAAGAAATTGGACTTTCCATAAAGTAATATGTATGCTAATCAAAATAATTCTCATAATATGTATTTTTATTGAGGTATATTTGATAACAATGTTTAAATTTAATGTGTACAGCACATTAATTTGAAACATTTATATACTGTAACAAGATTGCTATTGTAATGATAATTAGCACCTTTATCACTTTACATAATTACCATTTCTTTTTAGTGGTTGGAACAATTAAGTTCTAGTTTCTTAACAAGTTTGATGACTAGAACGCAGAAGTGTTGTCTGCCTTCACTGTACTGGACACAGTAGAGTGTATCTATCTGTACACGTACCGTGATGTCTCCATTCATCAATGAACACTTAAATTGTTTCCATATCTTGGCTATTGTGAAATAATGCTGCAATGAACACAGGGATAAAAATATACCTTCAAAGCCCTGATTTTATATCCAGTCTCGAAAATGAAGAAGGAGATCTAAGTAATGTGCGCATGATGTGCAGCACAGCACACTTCCCGCCCAAGGCTAGGAAGACAGGAAGCTGGCTCTCGTCCTGTCTTTGAATAGTAGTTCACTATACATTCAGCGGTGACAAGGAAGGTGAAAAGAAGTAGTGCTCTTAGATCTAATCAAACAAAAGCCAACTTAATTGGCACCTTCTAGGCCTCCTATAAATTTTCCCCTGAATGACTCACCCTTTAATCTTGCTATATGTGTGATTTTTAAAATTTGAAATTTGTTTAATTTTCACAAGTACTTTCATATTTAATAAGAAAGACATATTTCATAAGCTCTAATTAGGTATTTATATTATTATACTTTTAAATTGTATTCTTTGTGAATTAAGCAGATTTTAACCCATCCAGTGATTTCCCATATTACATAGAGAAAAAAATCAGACCATTTAATGGCAAAAATCTGCTGCATTACCTCATCTCTACCTGGCCCTTATGACCATGAACTCAGGCCCCAGCTCCCCCTTCCAGTGGTGTGCTGGGGGCACTGGAACAAGCTAATGAGAACGTGATGTGTGCATCTATCCCAACTTCTTCTTCTATAACATCATGGTAGTAGTTTGAAATTAATCATGGTAGACACTAAAAATAATTTTTTTGAGAGTCAGCTTACTAGCACATCATTGCCTTACTTTCTTTAAACCATACTGGAGTTTTAGTGATTCTTGCCCTTATAGGCAACCTCTCACATCAGGACATTTGCATCTCCTGTGTTCTTTGTTGTCTGCTTTTTCCTGAGATTTCACAAGGCTCCTCTTTGTACCTTTAGGTCTTACCCACAGGTCACCACCTCAGTCAAACCTTCCTGTTTGTAATTTTAATGCTCTTGTGCCCACCCCCACCGTTGAACACACACACAGTCTACAACCCATTCTCCTGCATTTTCTTTTTTTCTCTCTGTAGCATTTATGACCATCTAAGGCACTGATTTTTAAATTAATTTTGTGCATTGCTTGCTCTAATGTACCTAATATGTATTTACACTGTTTTAAACATAATTCACAGAAAAGTACCTCTCAGTAACTGCTTATTGAATGAATTAACAATACTGTTGACACTTTTAAGTGTATTTAACAAGATTTTTATCTTGTTTTTGTTTTTTAATGTTTGTTAAAAAACTAAGATGCTATTGTACTTTTACCTTTAGTTATTTTTATTTATTTATTTTTTTTAGAAATTGGTCCTTTTTTAAATCTTTTTAAAAAATATTTTATTTATTTATTTTTTTAGAGAGGGAAGGGAGGGAGAAAGAGAGAGAGAGAGAAACATCAATGTGCAGTTGCTAGTGGAGGTGGCCTGCAACTCAGGCATGTGCCTTGACTGGGAATTGAACCTGCGACACTTTGGTTCGCAGTCTGAGCTCAATCCACTGAGCTACCCCAGCCAGGGCTATCTTTAGTTAATTTAATTGTTGTTATCACTTTGCAATAAAATCAGAAAGATTTTTAAATCCTAAAATAGTTTATGTATTATGTAAGAAATTAGTATCGGCCAAAGTTTGTACTTACTCATTTAAATTATGATGTAATGACTCAAAATACATTTAAGTCAGATAAGTGTAGAAAATTCTGTTTAATGTTTTATAAATATATTTTCTATTCTCTCACTTGCTCATCAGTGAGGCTGTGTGCAGAGTCATCAAGGCATGTGGCAAGGGGCCAGTCTGCTGCATCTGTGTGTTCATCGCTGCACTTTTGTGAATGGTGTCCAGGGCCAGCAGTGGTCAGTCCCACTATCGTGCAAGTGCTCAACACGTAAATTTAGGGCAGGTGGTTACTGTTGTTACTGTTGGGAATCCATACAAAACCATTTCCTTGTAGAACTATATCAGTTGTGGAACACAACATATTTCCAATATGCTTCTTTACTTGCATCCATTTTCCTGAATCATATTACACTTTTTCTTTCCATGACCAGGAATTAGAAACCAAAATTTACTTGAATGCAATCTTCTGCTTGCTTCAGTAATAATGAGCTGAATCAGTGCCATTCAGTATTTGACCACGTTTTTGAAACTGCAGTGTAAGAGGAGACCAGTCTGTGCCTAACTGGATTATCCTCCAAAATTTGGCAGTGTTAACATGAACAAGCAAACAAACAAACAAACAAGGGTGGTGATCTGAAAGCAGTAAATGTGAGGAGGCACTATGAGCAGAGGAAAACGACATAGCAGTGTGGATAAAAAGAACAAATCTGATTCTATATTGAACCCACTCTCTAAAGAATCAGTGTGGTCTCATTTTAATTAATACTTTATTGAAGTCATTCACAAGTAAAAATGAATTTAATTACCTGAAGATGTGAACTTCATTTTAATGTGTTCTATGTACAATGTTTAATTTTAAAAAATGATCTTCAATCTCTCAGCTTAAGGCCCTTGTTTACCCAGTCCATATGATACCAAATTACCCAGTCCATATGACCAGGGTGGTTGTAAACCCGCCCTCACACAAGCACACTGCTGTTTTGTGGGTTTTGACCACCTCCATTGTTTCCCAGTAGTCTCTTCCCAGCAGTACTCTAGACATTTACAAATTTGTTTTAAACTCTTTCACAGACTCAGTTCTTTTCTCCCTCAATTTTTTCACTTTTTTTGCCACACTAACGGCCAACTGGCTCCGAGCATTTTGCAAACATCTTCTGCTTTCTCACAACTCACAGTTCTGCAAGTACTCCTTCTTGGAATTTCAGTTCCTCTTGTCTCCACCTTTCAAACTATACATTTTTAAAAAAAGCTGATCAGATATCCTCTGGAAAGTTTTTTCTCATTCTGACCCTCCCAAAAGTTAAACCCCTATATTGCTATTTCCATGGACTTTTGCCTTGTGGACAAATAAAAGGAGTTTGTGGAAAGCAACCTCACAGGTGATCTGATCATAAATTCCTAACTGGTCATGGTGGGTAGTCATGCCCCAGGCCTATAACTTCTCTAGTGAAAGGTTTTAAGCCAGCCCTGCCCTTCGTTTTTGTGCATCTAGGTTAACACATCTTTGAAATATCAGAGGCAACACTCCTCCAAGGGGTTTTAACTCAAAAAAGCACTCTTAACTTGTTAACTGTACTGTGCTACAATTTTGTCTTGATTTTCCCAATCTTTTCTACTATCCCTTTATTTAGTGTTCAGGTTTATGTACCTATCTGTAACAAGGTCTCTGGAATTGTTTTCCCTTGTTGAACTGATTGAATACTTTTGCTTTTTCTAAAGTCACTGTGGTATTTTCAGTGTTATTTTGAGAAATTAGATTACCTAGTTGGAAAAAGCACAATTTAATCTTGTTATTGAGGTTTTATTTTTTAACATTTATTTTTCTATGTTATTTTGTAAGAACTGCCATATGTACAAATATGGGATTTGATTTTCTTAAGTTCCCTTTAATTCCATAACGTCAGCCCTTTCCTCCGAAATCCACATATCAGTATTCTCTGTTCTAGTCAACTAAACTTCAGCTAAATAAGATTTTTCAACTTCATCTCTTCATTTCATTTTAACCTCAAATCCCTGTTTTTCTTCCAATGAAAACCATGTCATATATATTTTACTTTTTTCTTCTATCTGCTAATTGTGCCAGCGTTTTCAGTGATTTATACATCCCCATGACACATTGCACCCTGCATTCTCTACTCTTTTAGCAACTGTGTTCTCCATTCTCCTTTCGTCATCAGATTCCAGGGCCTCATCCTTGGACTTTAATTAGTTGAAGATAAAATCAAACAATAAAAAGGAATCACTTTCTGATAGAACGAAAATGAAGAAATACTGGCAACTTTTCCAATTTAATTCTACTAGTGCACCAGATATGGAGCAAATCAGGACATTGTGTTCATTAACTTTTTACCCATTCTTTCTCATAGCTTGCTTATATGATTAGATTTTGTTATCTAGTACTTGTGTTCTTTAAACAATATCAGCATGACAATTTTCTAGTATATTTTAGCCAAGTAAATATGGCAACTGCATTACTGACCAGCTTTTAGAGAAAAATTGCAAGTGAACAGGTCATGTTCACTCTGATTTGTAACATCAAGACGGGGGGCGGGGTGAGAATAGTATGGGAAATGTAGAAGCTAAAGAACTTATGACACATGGGCATGAACTAAAGGGAGCATGTGAGTGGGAGGGGGTATGCAGGGTGGAGGGGAGTGAAGGGGGAAAATGGGACAACTGTAATAGCATAATCAATAAAATATTTTTTTTAAAAAAGAAGATATCCTAAGTGAAATAAGCCAGGCGGTGAAAGACAAACGCCATATGATCTCATCTATAAGTAGAAACTAATCAACAAAACAAACAAGTGAACAAAATAGAAATGGAGACATGGAAATAAAGAATAAACTACCAGTGACCAGAATGGAGGGGTGAGAGGGATAATTGGGAAAGGAGGGGAAGGGACAAGGCAAGGAATGTGAACAGAGGACCCATGGGCACAGACGATGGGGGGTGGAATTGACTGTGTAAGGCATGGTAGGGGAGAGAGCATGGGGCAGCAGTGAGGGAACAGGTAGGACAACTGTACCTGAACAACAATAAAAAAGCTAAATAAATGTCTATATTTGAAAAGAAAAGAAGGCCTCTCATACCGCCCCCTAAACTTACTGAGTTTCCCTTTTCTGTACTCATTCCAATATTCAGTAACAAATATTTCAATAATTGTCTTTTCTTTCTCTTCTCTGTTCTCAGCAACTAATTTTATATTCCATAGTCCAGCAATATAAAAACCACAAGGGTTTTCTTGAACTTTGTAATATTAACCTAAGCTCTCATAGCATATATATGTGTGTATGTATATGTATGTGTGTGTGTGTGTGTGTGTGTGTATATATATACACTTCACCATCCTAATTACAAAGTTGTTCCTTCTACTATGTAAATCAGCATTTTTCCTCTACTCTCAACTTAAGGTGTATCTGTTCTTTTCAGATATTCTCATAACATTGAATATCAACTTGTTACAGAGAGATCTGATCACGTCACTGGGGAGGATTAGGAAGGGGCCATAGGAAGAGGTTGCCCGAGGCAATGGTAAACAGTCCAGGACTGGACTGACTGAGAAGCTGAATGCCTCCGACGTACATGGAATTATGGGCCAGAAGATTAAAAATAAAAAGAGGGCAGAGAATGGCTCCAGGGCTCTCGTCCTGGAGGATGCCAGGATGACGGTGCTGCAGCTGCCTGAATACAGTATTTGGCTGGTAGAAGGAACTCTGGGAGCAGCCTAGGATCAGGCTGGACTGGCAGAGGGTGGCGAGGTTATTCTTCTTTAGGTATTGGGTGTTCTAGAGGGGATGGGCTCTGAGGAAGAATTTTGCTATTCTTCTAAAATCGTGTAGCTTTTGTATCTTATGCTGTTTTAGTTTATAAACTAATCTCATAGAAATAAGACAATTAACAACTAACTGGAGAAATAACAGGGGGACTTGGAAGACAGAGTATAGCCTTGATTGATAGGCTTAAGTGACTAATGCAGCTGTTATTCCAAAATTGGGTAGCTTTTGAATAAAGACTCTTCTTTTATCACCACATCTTTGCCTCCGGAAGTTAGCCTAGAAGATGGTGGTGGGCAGCAGGACCCCACCTGCTGTTCAGTGACAAACATATTCCAGTGTTTTCAGACTCCTCCTTTTACTGGCCTGTTTTCACCACCATTAAAGTATTCAGTTCTCTCCCATGGAGCACAGTCCTCTTTGGTCTCTTCTGCTTCCAGCTATCAACCTGCTCTCCTCACCTTCCGAGTTTCCTTTGATATCATTAAAGTGGAAATATTTTCATTTATTATATTTTTAATTATATCTCATATAAAAATGCTGTTGAGTTTTGTATATTAGTTTGTTATCTGTTGCCTTTGCTTAATTCATTTGTTATACCTACTCAGTCCTGTGGTGGATTTCTTACTCTTCCTATGCATATAGTGATGCTGTCTGAAAGAAGAGACAACTTTCCCTTTCTTCCTTAAAATAGCTAGGACCTCCAGTGTGATGTGACACCCACATGTCGAGAATGGGCACCCTTGCCTTGTTTCCTAATCACGGAGGGCACAATTATTTCACAGCTGGACTGCAGTGGGGTGAGGCTGTACACTTTTCTCTGGGAATGGCTGGGGTTTTTTTTGGCTGTTGACCAAGTTGAAGGCTATGGTATTTATGATACATTAAATTTCTAAATTCTTCTTGTATCACCAAGGCTAGTTTTATTTTTGATGGCTTTCACCTAACGTAATTGACTAGACAGCACAGTTTAGCTAACCAGAGGGGCATAAGCCAAAATCATCACTTTCCCCATATCTTGGTGGCCCAACCCAGACACAGAGTTTCTGTGTCTATGAGCATAAAAAGGGCCTTTTACCTAGCTACCTCTCAAACCCACAATGCTGTCTACACTCTCATTTCCTTGCTTCACCATATATTTGCCTGTAAATGAAAGTATTATGTGAACATGCTCCGTAGAGTCTTCTGAGGTCTTTAAAATGACCAAATTGGAGAAATCTTTCCTCTGTCTTATGGAAAAAGAATTTAATTTTTCACCATTAAGTATAATGTTAGTTGCTGTTACTTTTATTTTCATGGGTGCTTTTTATCAGGTTGAGGAATTTTCCTTAGATTTCTAGTTTCATGTTCAGTCCTTTTAAAAAAGTTGTCATCTTTTGAAATAATCCTACTTCCCCCTTATTCTACTATTTTATAACAAAATGCATTATTTGATGTTTCAAATGTTAACTCACCTTGCTTTACCATGACAAACTCATCTTGGTCATTATATAGAATATTTCTATATTGCTTAAGTCAGTTTGCTAATATTTTGTTAAGGATGTTTGCATCTAATACTGATTAGTAATGTTGGCTGTGGGTTTTGTTTATTGGTTTGTTTGGTTGTTTTCTTGCTTAGTTGCGTGCAGATTATTTGAAAAGTTTGGTTTTTATTGTTATGTTGGCCCTGTAAAATAAATTAGAACAAGTTTGGTCCTTTTCTATTTTCTGTAAGCCTTTTTTGGAAGATTAGTGCTATTTTGTCCTTTAATGTTGACTAGAATTCAGCACTGAAACCATCTGAGCTTGGTGTTTTCTCAAAGGCAGAACATTTTTAATAGGTACAGACTACTCACATGCTCTGTAAAAGCCCATTAGTTCTGGGTGGTCAATAATATTTTAGGTGTCTTCCATAGTTTCACTGTTCTTTTTGGACTACTGGTTCTATCAATTAATTACATGGTTGTTAAAATATCTCATTGAATTGGTGGAAAATTTTCAATTTATTATTTTAATTTTGTTAAATATTATTTGAAGTATTTAGAAGTCATTATTAAGGGCTGTCATGTTTTTTTATGTCATCCTGAGTAATTCACCCTGATATCATTATTATTTATCTGTTTTTTATCTCTGGGAATATTTATGGTCTGGAAGTACATTTTATCTGACATTAGCTTGGCAACTCTAGCCCTGTTATGCTTACAGATTTAATATTATATCTTTGCAGCAGACAGAGTTTAAGAATCTATGCTTTTGTGAAAGTACCTTCCCTTAGAACCCTTGTTTCTTAGCAATAGAATACATGAGGTATGACTGTATGCACATAATTAATATGAGTAGCACCCATCTTGCTAGAGTTTCTCTCTCCTTCCACTTGGTGGCTTTGAAGAAGCCTTGAATCCTGCAACTGCAAGAAAAAAATATGATACCAACAGCCATGCTCTTGAGAAAGCAGATTCTCCCCTACTGGAGACTTCATATGAGATCCCATTTCTGTGTTTGGCCCTATGAACACAGCTTTGTGAGAGACAAAGCAGAACACCTAGGTAAGTAAGATGCACCTGAACTTCTGGTCCACAAAAGCTATGAGATAATACATGCATTGCAATACAATGCTGTATTTGTGGAAATTGTGACATAGAGATAGAAAATGAACACACTAGCCCATCATTTGTGTTCATCCTATCTGTGTCTGTATATTTCTGGTGATCTGTAGACAGCAAAGAGTTGGAGCTTGTCTTGTTTTCAATTATGAAGCATTTCTTAAGTGGTGACTTGGGGATATATGTTTCTTCTCAGTTGTGCAGCAATTTCAAAATATGAGTTCTAAGGTTTCATTGGCAGGGAAAGAGGGGGATGAAAGAGAAATTGGATTTTAATTGCTTCTGCTTAAAAATGACACATTTCGAATCTGTACAGTGAATTAGCCATAAGTGGCCACATGAGTCTGGGCATTGCGGGGAATCATGGAGAACATATATAAAGTCATATGTATGTCAAAATGTTTAACAGGGAACTGGTTGAAATAATATTAGGATTAGCAATTTCAAAAGTTTTATTGTATATTTTTGGAAGTTTTAGTGGATATAATTAAGCAATAAAGAAAAAATATAATTACTGTAAATAAAAGAATAACCTAAACTTTAAACTTAAGAGGTTATCATTTGAAAATGAGTAGTTCATATGAGACAAAAGTAAATTAATGCCTTCACAATGATAATTTGCTCAATCTTCTTCTTGTTTTACTCACATCCCATCAGGATGCACTGTAATCCCCATTAATCCAGTCAAACCAGTTTTGTCCAGTTGTTCATTCTCTTTGTTTCAGTAGTAGCATATAGATATATCTTTATATCTTTATACATATTCTTTAATTGTATATTCACTATACGCACACTAAATATGTAATCTTGGTTTTACTTTCCAAATTACTTATCACGTCTTTTGGATGGTTTGTTTTACACAATTTATTTTTTATATTGTATATTTTCAACCTCCAAATTTTGGAGTTTCCCTGAACTCAAACATGGACTCTGTTCCTCTTTCTCTATAATATTGCTACATGATCTTACCCACTCTTATGGCTTTATATGCCATCTAAAAGGAAGTAGTCTTGAAATTGATACCTCACAATTGAAGCCTTTACCCTGGAAGTGTTCAGGATTTCCTCTTTACTACTACTGTTCAAAATTTCACTGAAATATCTCTTGGTATGAATTTTTATCTATCTACCTATCATCCATCTATCTATCTATCTATCTATCTATCTCTATCAATCATCTATCTATGTATATTTTACTGCTCAGTAACACAAGACCTTTAGAGCATATGAACACTCTTTTTTCCAGAGTTAAAAAAATATATTTTAAAATAAAATTTCTCCATCCATTGTGTTCTGTACATTTAAAAGTGCCATTGTAATACAAATGGTAAATTATATACTTTTAAAATTTTATAATGTCTTCTGTTTTTTTCTTAATGTTTATACAAGATCCTATTCTGTTTTTGAGGTATATGTTTTCTTGAATCTGGTGAAGCTGGTTAAAATAACTCTGTGTGTGTGTGTGTGTGTGTGTGTGTGTGTGTTGCCTGATAACAGCCAGTGCTGGCAGCTGATATTTGGGGCTGGGAGGCTCTGTTATATATTACAAATAACTGCTATAGATTTCATCCAAAGCTCATCCAAGATTGCTTAATCTTTTTTCCAAATAGATTATTTTTTATTTATTGATATTAAAGAAAGAAAGGGAGAGAGAGAAAAAGACAGATCAATTTGTTGTCCCACTTATGTTTTCATTGGTTGATTCTTGTATGTGCCCTGACTGGGGATGGAACTGCAATCTTGGCAAATCAGGATGCTCTAACCAACAGAGCTACTTGGCCAGGGCCCAGAGAGGTTATTTCAATGAATCAGAAGGATGAATGGAATTTCACATCAGAGAGTGAAATGGATTACATGGCCAGATTCTCCATAGTGTGTGAGGTCCTTGATCAGACAATGGATCTGGACATCCTCACAACTGTAGGCATAGTAGTGTTCTCCTCTGGCTTTGGAAGACATTCCTGTAATCCCTTCCTAGATGGAACTGCCTCCTTTATTTCAGTTTTCATCTGGTTTCATGAGAGGTTCTAGCTTTTCCTCATATTTCTGCTATGATTGTCTTCCAGGTTCTAATGCTTTAATATGATGCCTAGTGACAATGGATAACACAGACTTGGGACTGCTTTGTGTCTATCTAGAAATATTAGAACTTCTTTTCACAAGCACTGATGGTTATATATAAAACTAGTGTTGCGGTCACTCCCACAAGTGAATCGTACATACTGTAGCCTTAAAAATAAGAATGATGTACCCAATATCCCTGTGCTGCATATGTCCTTCAGGCAATATTATTTATCTTGGGTTTGTATTATATAATGCTGATGAGATATTTGTTCTGCAAGCAGTAAGCTGCAAGAAAAAGTAGAAACTACTTCAAGCAGAAACTGCTTTATGACTTACTTAAATATTTTTACTTGACAGCATTCTCAACAAAGGTCAAAAACAGTTCTTGTAGCCTCAACATTGCTAATTAAAGCAGTACGTTAACAATTTTGATTTTATATAATAAAAAATAAAAAATATTTATTTGTTGACATGGATATATCATTTATCAAAGGAGTGTGCTTTTGTAAAAAAAAATTCTCCAATATATTAACAATAAACTTCTATAAAATGGGTACCAGGAGAGACTATAATGTTGAAAAAATGATTTTGCTTTGTGCCAAATAGAAAGTCAAACAATTTTCATGCATATGGCATACAATAAAAGCTAGAAAAATGTCCAAATTCTATCATTTCCTGCAATACATGTAAATAACATCTGTGGGTTCCACTTTGCAACTGCCAAAAAATTTGATGATGATGATCAGTTAGTTAATCGTGTCTTTGCTGGGGAAAGAATTCATAGGCTGAATATTATAGGAGGCAGCAAAGTGTTTAGATCTGTGTATCTCAGAAACATCACTGATTAAATATCCATGCATTTAAAAATAAATATACATATAAACCAACTTGTTTAAAATACTACACATTATCAGCAGTATCCCTGAACTTATACTTCATGTAGAGTATTCTATGATTACTGGTAAAATATCCAAAGGTCTTAAGGCATGAGTGTTTTTAACAGAAGAAAAGTAGGAAAAAATACCAAGAATCATTAGACTCATGAATGATTCTGTGAAAAATAGAGGCTTAGACTTAGATAATACTTGTGTTCTAATCCTTGTCCCCTTTGACTATTTCTTCCTCATGTCTGGTCCTCAATTTCTATAATTACTGATTGGCAGAGAGGACCTCACAGATCCCTTCCTCTCTAATGCTCTATGATTTTCAGATTTCATAGTAATCTTCTGAATGATTAATATAACCAGAAGTAGTAATTAGCAGTTGTGCTACGGGTGATGGTATTTGTCTTACATTATCAGATCTCAACAAGAACTTTCTTATGTTAAAATTGTAGCTCTTAGTGTTTGTACATTATAGAACTATGTCCACCTAATTGAAGGTACTAAGTTCAGAAGGGTGGAAGAGACACATGAACCATTTAGTACTCCAAAAATCAAAACAGAGCCTCATACTTTTAGCAATATTTGAAATAATAATAAGCCAGGTCAAGAACCTTCAGGTTTGAATATTTAAGCATTTTAAAACCCTTCAGTCTAAAATGGAGCCATCTCTCCATTTTGAAATAGATAAGGCTCAGACTTGGAATATGAAAATTCTTAATTAAAAAGATGTCACTTTTCACATTAATCAATAAATAGCATATTATATACAGTGATGAGGAAGAACTGATTAATGAGATAGGCAAGGTCCCAGCAAGGAAAATGCTTAACTTCAGGTCTCACTGTAATTTCCTAACTGTTAGCTGAAATATTGATTTTTAAAAAATTTTAATTGTTGTTCAAGTACAGTTTTCTGTCTTTTATCCCCATGCCAGCCCACCCCCAGCACTCCCCACCTCCCTCCCATTTCCACCCCTGCTTTTAATTGTCCATGTATCCTTTATACTTGTTCCTGCAAACCCTTCCCCTTTTCCCCTGAAATTCCCTCCCCTCTCCCCTCTGGTTACTATCAGCCTGTTCTCAATTTCAGTGTCTTATGTTATATTTTGCTTTGTTTGTTTGTTTTGTTGATTAGATTCCTGTTAAAGGTGAGACAAGAAGGCCTCACAGAGGTAGGTCTCTTAGAGTTTTAAAGAATAAATCAAATAGCTTTGGGACATATAAATATAGGATTAATATTATGCGTTATATGGCCCATATTGCTTTAGGTGAAGTTACTATATTCTTTGTTGGCTATAGCCTTTGGCAAGTCATCTGTTCATGTTAGATTGTATAACTTTCAATATAGTAAAAAGACATACTAATATCTGTTTCACCTAGGTACATATTATTTTTTATTTCTTATTGAAATATATTTTACATACAACATTGTGTAAGTTAAATATGTACAGCATCTTGATTTGATACATTTACATATTATAATATGATTGCCATATTACCTCTATCATATCACATCATTACCATTTCTTTTTTTTTTGTGATGGGTGTAATTACTATCTAGTTTCTTAACAAGTATGAAGGTTATAATACAGTACTCTTGTCTATATCCATAAAATTTGTATGGAACCACAAAAGATTTTAAATAGCCAAAGCATCTGGAGAAATAAGAACAAAGCTAGAGGCATGATACCTCCTGATATGAAGCTATACTACAAAGCTATAGTAATTAAAAAAGTATGGTACTGACATAAAAAATAGACACCTAGACCAATGGAACAGCGTAGATGCTAAGAATCAAAGCACCACAGATATGGTCAACTAACATTCCTCTAGGGAGCCAAGAACACACAATTAGGAAAGATAGTCTCTTCAACAAAGGATAGTGTCTTCAACAAACCACATTTGAAAATTAAATAAACACATGAAGGACAATTAAATTAGACCACTATTTTATACCTCTCATAAATATTAACTGGCGATAGATCAAGACTTAAAATACGACCTGACACCATAAAAGTCCTAGAAGAAAACACGGAAAAATCTCCTTGACACTGGGACTTACAGTGATTGTTTTGGATATAACACTAAAAACATAAACAACAAAACAAAACAAAAAAAACATGTTGGGGGTATATCAAACTCACCCAGGAACATAGCAAAAAAATTCCAAAAGTCCACTATTAACATTAAAATACTTTATTAAGTTTGTAGAATATCAGCAATTATTGGGCAGTTTTCAGGTAAAATATGCTCAACATTAATATTACTGCTAAGCATTCTGTTTGCAATTCTGATTAAATTGGTCCAGTAGTAGAACATCAAAAAGACTGTATTAATAGACATATGAAAGAATGTTCAACATCCCTAATCATCAGAGAAATGCAAATGAAATCCTCAATGGGATATCCCCTCACACCTGTCAGAATGGCTACCATCAATAAATTAACAAACAACAAGTGCTGGTGAGGATGAGGCAAAAGGGGAACCCTTTTGCATTATTGGTGGGAATGCAGGTTAGCACAACCACTGTGGAAAGCAGTATGGAGATACCTCAAAAAGTTAAAATATTTCTTTCAGCAGAAAACATGGTGTTAGTGATATTATGTCACTTATTAAGCTAGCGTTCATAATGAGGCACACAGAGCTGGTAGTAGAATAAGAAACAACTTGAAACACTTCATTTCCCAGCTGTGGCTGCCAAATATGTGACAGAGCTCAGCGGTTGTCAGCTTAGCTGCTCATCTACAGCTGCACGTAGATGGATGAGTGAGCCTGGATGAGACGGAAATTTCTCGAGCTGATGCATAGGCCAATGAGCACTAATGCATGCTCCTTGTTTATGCCATTGAGTTTTGCTGTACCAACATCTGGTAGCAATAATAATAACAAAAATAATTCATATGAATCCATACTTTAATTTTGATTTTCTCAAGGTCGTATACTAATAGTACACAAAGACATCAGTGTCCAGAAAAATGAAATCAAATGCCCAGTTCAATAAAGCTCTCAAAATATTTATGGTGTCTGTGTAACTATGCTTAGAGTTTATAATCTCTAAATCATATTAACTGGTTTAAAATGGCAAAAATGTTTTTTTTAATCCTTGCTTTTTGTTAGTGGTAATTTTCTCAAATAGAGTCATGCCTCTCACTCCTCTTCAAATGTGAAAATACATAAAGCCTTCTGTTTCTTTTCATTGCTGAGATACCAGAGTTTATTGCCATACTGTGTGAGACTCTTCACAAAGTATCCTGAAGAAACCTTAGTGACCTGCTATTAAGCCCTAGACATCCTGGTCATAGTACATAAGTGTATGACTCCTGAATGCACTATACTCATTTTTCTCTATGACTTTGTCATGCTTCTGTACTGCTAAGCATAGGAAATATAGTCAATATCATTGTAATAACTATGCATGGTGTTGGTGGGACCTGACAATAATGAAGAGACCATTTTGTAAAGTATATGGTTGTCTAACCGCTAAGCTGTACACCTGAAAACTAAAAAAAAATTATGTTGAATATAAATGGTAATTGAAAAAAAAATTTTTAATGTGTGTTGTTTAAGCCAAAAACAAAACAAAACTCCTCTAAGGAAATATTGCTTATTTCCAAGATAAAGGGCAGGGGTGTGTGTGCAAGATCAAAAAGATCCCAAAATGGGAGGAACTGAAATAAAGAAGAAAGCCCATTTGGGCTAGGCTTGTCCTCCCTTGCCCTCCCCTTCCTTGCCTTTCCCTTTCCCTTTTCTTCCTCTCTCCCCCTCTCTCTCTGCCTCCCTCTCTCTCAGTTTTGGAAATTCATGGGAAAAGAAAGGGAAGGAAGTGTAAATATGACTTGTATCATATAAGACAGATAAGAGGGAAGTTTAATACATTTTTGATATTTTTTAAGAGACTGGAGTAATTAAATATTTAAATTGCTTTCCAGTAGGAGAAAAAAGAGATAAGGTTAATTGATGGTAAATAAAGGAAAATGCAATTATATTTTTATGATACAAAAATAAAAATTATAATAAACACATACTACCATCTCAGAAAAAAACAATCAATTTGATCAACTCTTTGGAAGTAATTTCTTATAATCTATTTTATCATAACTACTACTCTCAATCTTCATAATATTTTAACAATAAATAATTTTGTTTTACTTTGCTGAACTTTGGTTTAGTTATGAATATAGTGTAAAAGTTTTTGTTTATTTTTAAATCTATATTTTTATTTTTTATTATTCTCAATGTCTTATAGGACTGGCCAATCTTATATGCAATGTAGCTACAGATATATAGTAAAACACAGAAAAAAAATAAAATAGACATTCCAGTACAAATAGCTAAGGGATTATTTTTTACTAATATATGCAGTCAATAAATTTCTGCTGAAAGCTTTTCATCCATGCACGTATCTAATATATGTGTGCTTACCATTTGGAGGCATAAAGGTGGGTGAATAAGATTTGTTCCATGTCTTTAAGGAGCACGCTTTTGTAAGTGAAATCACTGTGACCTAAAGCACTGTAAATATAAAGGAAACATTCAATTTAATGAGAAAGACTGATAAGTACTTATATAACAAAATCAGAGCACCAAATGCTATGAAACTATAGATAAAGTGCTGAGACACCTTTGGGATGAGGAGTGTAGCAGTAATTTACCTGGACGGCATGGCTCTTGGTGACAAAAAAAAAAGAATTATTTTCCAGTAGTAAATTTAATGCACAGACTTACAAATATTTCAACACATTTAAAGATTCTTCTGTTTTCAGTACCCTGGAAGCTTTTAATAACTTTCTAGGACACTCTCCTATGTGTTCTTACACTTCAAGGCAACCATTGATGTTGAGACTGAAGTTTCCTGTAGTAAATCAGAGATGAAAAGTTACGGTATGAAAAAAAACTGAAAATGCCATGCTAACTGTGAAGCTAGAGCATTCTTAATTTTAAATAAATTATGCATGAGTTTTTATTTGCATATACACTAATTTCTATGCTCTCTAGGGAACTCCACTAACAATAGATGAAATTTCTTGTTGTTACACACACTTTCCAAAAATGATACTTTTAGTATTTTTAATTTTACCTTTCTGATTTATTTGTAAACTAATGTGGTTTTAAATTTCATTTTTTTGATGATGAATTTGTTGAACATCTTTGCATGTGCTTATTGGTCATTTGCATATTTTAATGACTTGGAGAGTTTGTTTTGATATCATTTGTTTATTTGTATATGTTAAATGACAGCTGTTTTTAGACATAAGCTGTGCATATATTTTCCCACAGAATGTGGTTTTCCCACTCATTTTCTGAAGTGTGACTTTTCATGAGTTAAATGATTTTTCTTCTGGCTAGAAGAAAAATCATTTTATGGCTTCATATTATGGCTTAGGTTTTGAATTTAGGTTATGGTTCATTTTCATGTATGGTGTGAGACAGAATTTCATATGAATGTCATCTTTTTATAAAATATATTTTTAAGAAACTTCCTTTTTCCTTTTGGGCTGCACTGGAAGCTTTTTCAAATGTCAAGTGGTAAATATAGCTCTATTTCTGTGTTCTTTGTTTTTTAATTCATTTTTAATCTTTATGTCAATGTTGTGTTATCTTGATTAGTACAGATTTATCTTAATTCTTAAAATCAGATAGTAGTATATGTTGATCAGCTGTGTCAAATTCTTATTTTCCAAGATTGCTTTGTAAGTTTTATGTCTTTTTGGTTTCCATTTACATAACAGGACCAATTTGACAATTTCTGAAAAAGAAATATCTGCTGTGTTTATTACTGGGGTTGTGTTAATTCTGAAGATTATTTGGGGGAAAATTATATTTTACAGCAATCTTTCCAAAGCATTAGAACACAGAATATGTCTTCTTTGCTTTAGCTTTTCTGTCATTCCCTAAGCAATGTTCTATAGTTTCCACTGTAGATAACTTATACCTTTTTAAAGTTTATTTATGTGTAACATGTTATCTGATGCTATATTTAATGTCTGCACAGCTTAAGCTGTGCCCTTCACGCTGATTCTGGACTTGAACCAGATGGGAAGAAGCAAACATAATGCAAGCACAGATTTGCAAAACACCCCAATTCTGTTGGAATCCTGCTATTGTATGAAGAAGACTGGGGTGTTATGTTGAAACATTCACCATGGAGTTTGCTACTTTGCTACAATGTTCCTCTAGACACCCTTGGCACATACAAGGACAGAGCCCCTAAGGACTTGATCTCTTGGATTCTTCAGGAAGAAACTCCAGTCTACATTCTGAAAAATGGAAGTAGATTCCAAAGTTGCCTCTTCTCTGATCAATTGGAGGGAGTAACCCTCAGTTTTTCAAAACTTCCCAGTACTATATGTGGGTTCATTTTCCAATGCCACCAGCATTTTTGCTTGCCTTCCTCTTCTTGTGTATCCATGCTGCGTTCTGTCAAATAGCCGTGTCTCTGGTTCTCCACCTGCACTAAGAAGAAATGATGTATGTATTATTACAACTCTGAAAGATTTCTTCCTTTGACCCAATTCTCTCTCTGATTGTCTCTCTGTCTGTCTCCCTCTCTCTCTTCAGTTAGTGGCTGAGATAATTTCCTTCCTACATTTTTCTTCACAATTCCACGTCTGTGCAAGTAAGTGTCCTATGGTCAGCCATTCCTGCCTGGAAACATCTTTACCCATTTTTGCCCACACATCTTATCTTTATGTCATTTTTGTTTATCTCAGAGAATGACATGATTCTTTTTATACTTTTTTGTATGAATTTATTTTTTTTAGTTTAATCCTCAAGCAACAGAGATGGAAGACTTGTCAGGCACACTTTCTGAAATGAATTTATAATAAATAACTATGTGTTATATCTGTTTGCTCATCTACTCTAAGTTTCTCCCACCAGGAGAGGAACTCCACAGATGCATCACAGGGTCCACAATGTCTGGAATGGGACTCTCATGGGGCAAATGTTCAAAGTATATTATTGAATAAATAAATGAATGAAAGATACGGAAAAACAAAACAGCTGGGATACTTAATAGTGATATATAAGATATGAGTAATACATTTAATGTTGGTTTTTTGCCTTTTCTACTTGACAGTTGTTACTGGAACAAAGGAATTTTCTTGAAACATATTTGAGTGAGAGTAAAAAATATAATACTACGAGAAAAATATAGTTGTGTACAAATATTTTTGTAATTCATGAATAAATATAAAATTATAATACTCTAATAAAAAAACATTATTTGGGCACTTATATAAATATAGGTTTGTGGTCAAACTAGAATTGAAACATTTACTCTATATTTAGTGCTATTTTCTAGGAAAGGTGACTGCATTCTAGGGAGTTTTTGTCACTTCTCTGGTCTCCCAGCCAGGGCACCTGTCAGCATTCTTCGATCTCCTCTCTGCTCGCATGACCAGTATCTAATTTTCAGCTAGTTCTTTAAATTACAGTTCTGCCATATCTTCCTCAGCTCCCTTAGGTCCACAACATAAAGGATTTCTGTTTCCTTCTTTGTCCCAGTAAGTAAATTAATTATTATTGTTCATGACAACAAAAAATTAACAGGTAAAACTAGTTTAACTTAAATCTATAATTAAATTATTTGCTGTATGGTCAGAATCTATAACAATAATTTTTAAGGTATAGATGATATAAGTGAAAAGGTAAACAGTGGAACATCTCCACTTACAGATTTCTATTTCCCCTTTTTATACAGCTATTTTAATAAGCACAACACTCCTGTTTCTCTTTTATGAGGCAGTGTGTTTCAACAATCTCTGCCCTCTTGACAACATGTCATATAATTTCTGCTTTCAGTACCCTTAAGCAAAGCGATTATCCATGTTGGGAAAGCAGCACGTTAGCATTTTTGATGTAATCCCTGTATTGTATTTTACTTAGAGGCGTCTTCTTTTTTGGCATTTTCTGCAATTACAGGCAGGGGATAAGAACCATGAAATGACCAGGAAAAGGGGTGCCGCTGCTGCGGATCTGCCTTGCGGTAGCAGGATGAACAATTTCCCTTCTGACATGGATGTCATGTCGCATTAGCAAAGTGACCTAAAGTTATTATTTTACTAGAATAATGTAAAATGAGATAGACATTAAAAACAAGTTTTCACAATTACCATGTCATCTTTGAAATACTCATTCCTTGATGGTCATGTGGTCATGCTGACAGCGGCAAACACTCATCACTAATTTACTAGTCATGGATTTTTTTTTCTTTCATGGATTGCTACTTTTGTACAATTTCAGAAAATTTTTCTGCCATTAAATTGAAATATAATATTCACCAAATATTTGATGAACGTATCAAGGACTCTATATTCTGTTTTCCAATAGTAACAGCATTACTACCCTTAAGTAAGCAAATGGTTGTCTGTAAAGATTTTTATAATTACTATAGCACTTAATACTTACTTAATCTATGGCATATAATGTAGTACAAATTTTCTGGTTTAGCGCTCACACTGGCATTTCTTTTATTTCAGACACTTGTCCGATAAATAAAAGATGCTGTATCTTGACGATGTGGGCAGCTGTAAGATGTGAAAGTAATGTTGCAGCTGTGAGAAAATAAAATTTAAATCAGTTTCTCCATAATTCAATTAAATAAGTTAAAACTTTACCTCCATGTCATCAAAAATTTTTAGTGACATAAACAGGGAAAAAGGTACAGCTGAAAGCATCTAAGTTCTTCAGTAGTCTCCTTGTATTGTTTTCATCTATTTATAAGAAATTATCTGCCCCTTTTCTTGTTAACAACAAATACTGCTTACATAATGATAAAAATAAAATAACAGCAGCATATGCTAATTAGTAGGGATATAGAAACTATAAAATCATAGGAAGGGAGTGGAAATTATCATTCATTTTAGCCTTTTGAGAAAAACTGTCATTAAAATTCTTTAAAATTCTGTATCTGAGGAAATCATGGAAAAGTTTGTAGACTCACAGATTATAAAGTGAAATTAAAGCTAATATAAATTAGTACTTAACTAGCATCACATATGTGTTAAACTTTTTAAGATTATAAATTTATTCATTAATTTAAAAATGTATGTAACTAAACAATATGATCCAAAACACTGTCCAACACTTAGGATATACCTATGAGCCAAGTAGGAAAGGATCCCAATATCTTGGAGTTTATATTCTAGCAGGGGAAGGAGAGAATAAACAATCAATATAATACATTTTAACTTACATAGTGTATGAAAAACTGATTAAGTGCTATGAAAGAAAAAAAATAAAAGTAGGGCCAGAGAGAAAGTAGAAACAAAAGCATTAAGTGAAGTGGCAAGACCTCATTGAAAACATAAAGAAGGCAAGTGTTAACCAAGCAGATACCTGGACGTAGGGAATGTGAGGCCCTAGGAACAGCTAAAGCAGAGTAGTGAGAAAGGGTGAGGACTGGCAGGATGTGAAGAGTAGAAAAGGAGACAATATAAAAACTGTGACAAAACAAGTAAGGTTCAAATAAGATATTGAGATGATCTAGGGAACAGCATATTTGTTTGTTTTTGTCAAAAAGGTGTGTGTGTGTGTGTGTGTGTGTGTGTGTGTTTCCCTCACGCATTGAGAGAAAAAATAGAAAATGAGGAAGGTAAAATGGGAGGAAAGGCACAGAACAGGCCTTGAGTCTTCTCAGAGTATGCTTCGTGATTAATGAATCATATAAACATATTACTATATTAAATATTCTAAACTAATTCTTAAAGGAGAAAAATTATAGAAAATATTTTAGTAGTTTAAAATATTGAATTAACTGTAAAACTATGAAATGTTTTAATTAAAACATAGTTGGCATACCATATTGTATTAGTTCCAACTGTACAACATAGTGATTTAACATTTATACTTCTTACCATGTGATCATATGTGTACTAAACATCTGTCACCATGCAAAGTTATCACAGTATTAACTATATTCCCTTTGTTGTGCACTACATCTCTGTGGCTTATTTTATAACTGCAAGTTTGTACCTTTCAACCCCCTCCACATTTTCACCCACCTCTCCCACTGAAATTGTAAAATATTTTAGTCTTAAACAAAATCTTAAATACTGAAGCTGCAGGTGTCAACCAGAGTAGAAGAAGTTAAAAATGTGGAAGAGAAAATCAAAGAAAACACATTGGGCAATACTTATAAAGCAAAATGTCTTTATAATGAAAAAAAAAAAACAAAAGCAGTATTACAAGAAAATATTTTTTAAAAAGAATAAAAGGGAGGAAAGAAGGAAAGGACAAAGATGAGGAAAGAAAAGGGGGGAGAGAGAGAGAGGCAACAGACAAATGTACAGCCCTTTATTCCCCCAGGGTACTGCAAGGAGTAAGCCTGGAAGTCAGCCACGCACAGTAGACAGCTCAGAGCAATTGCAATGTGCACCTGTGCAGTGTGTAAGTGTACATACGTGTATGTGTGCAAGGCTGACTGATGCAAACTCAATGTCAAAAAATCAAGGAAATGTAGAGGGTACCTCACGGGTTATCATGGAATTTTTTCCCCACATATATAGATCAATAAAGATAGATATAAAATTTTATTCATCTTTTTTAAATTGACCACTTTTTAAATTTGATTAAAAAACAAAAAAACACATGGCCAGGTTTCCCTGCTGAATTTCTGTTTTTTTTATTTTAGCAGGTGAATATGTATTATGGTGGAAGATTATATAACAATAAGAACAGAAAGCAAATTTTAGATACACCGAGTCAGAGGATTTACCAACTGATCAGTCTGAGACTGTTCCCCAACTCTCCTGACTTGGTGAGAATTCTTAGACTGTACAAACCATATATTTTGTGCTGAAAATTTGAATGTCAAAAGCATGACTCCTTTGGCTAATGTTAGATGGTGACATGATGATTGTGTGGATTTGAAATCATCCCAGAAAGGCTTGATAAGACATGACTCTGGTCTCTGCTCTGTTCTCCACACAAATAGCTACTAGAGTTCAACAACTATATATACCTAATAATACATATGTATGAGGTCTGTCCGGAAAATGTCCAGCTATTGTTAATATAATGAGAATGGTTTGGGTGACATGGATGTAACCTGGCAGTCAAGGAGACTGGACTGGAATATCCATGTGTGAACAATGATAAATTCACTATACAACTAGTCAGTAGGGGTGGTAGATGCCATTGAGTGAGCATGTGTGGCTATCACATTTAGAACGATTGAGAAGTAGAGCAGTGGATCTAGGTGAAATTTTGCATTAAGATTAAAAATTTCTCCATGGAAACTATTCATATGATTCAGAAGGCCACAGCTATGGGGAGCTGGTGACTGGCAGCTTCATCATGACAATATGCCTGCTTATGCATCATGCCTTGTGTAGAGTTTTGGTGAAATACCAAATCACCCAGGTGACTCAGTTCCACTATAACACAGACTAAGGACCCTGCAACTTCTGGCTTTTCCCAAAACTAAAATCACCTTTGGAAGGGAAGAGATTTCACACTTTCAACAAAATTCAGGAAAATACGATGGAGCAGCTGATGGCAACTGGGAGAACTGTGTGAGGTCCCAAGGTGCCTACTTTGAAAAGGACTGAGGTGCCATTGTCCTATGTACAGTGTTCCTTGTATCTTATATCTTCTTCAGTAAATATCTCTATTTTTCATAGTACATGGCTGGATAACTTCTGGACAGGCCTCATATACTGCTTCCTGACATAGTCTAATTAAATGCTAGGTTGATAAGCTTATCTTTATGAAGTATTTCAAACAGTAGTTAAGACTTTTAACCCTTAAGTAAATTGCTGATAGAGTGGAGGGCTTTCTCAAGAATGCTTGAAATATATTTGTAATGCATACCATCAGTCTTTAGGTTCCTGTATCAAGCAGCAATATAATAAAAGTGACTACTTTCTGGATTCCATTTTAGTAGTTTTTTTGTGGTGAAAGATTTCTATTTTGGATTATTAGTTAAAATACCCACAATTTTTAATTTCAGTTTTAACCAAAATTACTACTTCTATGGTATTAGTTTCCTAGGAAGCCATAAAGTAGCATGTGTTGGGTTGCATAAAACAATAGACATTCATTCTGTTACAGTTCTGGAAGATAGAAGTTCAAAGTCAAAGTATTGGTATGATCACCTTTCTTCCTTCCGCGCATCATTGCTGACAATCCTTGGCCTCCCTTGGCTTGGAGCTGCATCAGTGCCATCACTACCTTCACTATTACAGTGGCTTTTTTTCTTTCTATGCCTCTGCAACTCTGTATCTCTTCCTCTTATAAGGATGCCTGTCACTGGATTTAGGACCCACCCTAATCCAGTGTGACCTTATCTTAACTATTTACATCTGAAGGACGCTTTACCAAATGAGGTCACTTTCTGAGGTTCTGGGAAGACTTGAATTTGTTTGGAGGGGAACATTATTCAGCCTGGTATACCTACTGTGTATGACATAATGAGATTAAGACAATGTAAAAGTATATTTGAAACTTTATTTGGGATGTATGCTCTTGAGAAGAGGGAACACCCCCAACAAAGGACTTCTCTAGCGCTCTTTCATGCTCTGCAGTAAAGAAGGACTATGCTGGAGCCCGATGTGGATGGAAGACACGGGCACGGAAGCAGCTCTCCTCTTCCCAGAGGGAGCACACTTGGGCAAATGCCTAATAGCTGATGTTCCTCAATCAGCTAGCACCTGTAATAAGGCTAGTTTCTGCAGAATTTCTTAACTAATAGATGTCCTCTAGGAATTCCCCAGGAGTACTGTTATTGCTAAGACAGATGTGCTTATTTTCAAACTAAAACATTTTTTTAATAAATTGCAATTCTGTTGTCCATAGTCATTCTCTTTGTGAGAAGCCTATAGAATCTTGTGTTCATGAGTCAAATGCATTGCAGGCATTTGTCTGTAGTGGATGCCTTGAGGAAGAGGGTATGTTTTATTCATTTATGTATTCACAAAATTCACACGATTTTTATACATAGCAGGAGCTTCATATATATCTATACATATGCAGAATGGCTGAGATGTGACAGTTTATTGTACTCTCCTCTTTTCTCAAAATACATACACTATTTTTTCTTTTGTTGAAGTGAATATCACCCCACAGCATTCAAAATATTTATACTATAATATTATCTTTGTGTTTATCCATTATACAATCTAAATAAAAATGTGTACATTATAGTATTTTTCATATTTTCAATCTCACCACCTATCAGTTGCCATTAATTATCTTCGAATGTGGTAGCTTTAAATTATTTATATATGTGGTTCTAAGTATTGAACCCAGTTGTGACTGATTACAATGGAAGTATAGTGTTCTTGTATGTGGATTTTTAATCTCTTCCCTAGCCTACTGGTATTAATCCAGACTCTTAGAGGTAAAATAGCACAAGCCTACAATCCATTCCAGATATCTTTTGCTAATGTTGATCCATGCCTATATGAATTAAATTTCAAGCTTGTTGAAAATTTAAACCATATCTTATCACTATCTTATTCATCTTCATGTCACAGGACCTTGGGCAATCCCTGCTCACTTGATACTAAATTCCTGCTAGAATGTTTTAGTAGTAGGTAGCTGAATCAGCAAAGGTGAGTGGGGAAGTATGTTGAAAGAGTGTAGGTGTGGGTAACACTATGTAGGCAGTGCATTTATCTGATATGTGTGGTCACCAGTGAACGAGTGGCAACCTCTGTATTATTTACTATGGTAGGAAACCCAAAGAATGAATTTGAGAATATGTTCTTTTTTCTTATAATATTTTAGAGATAATGCGACCTCATGTGAAATTTGAAGTGGGTAGATAAAGATTCCTTACTAAAGCTTAGGAAGTAGATGTACCCACTGGTTTGAGAGTTACTCATGTATGAATTAACAAGAAGGTGTCATATAGATAGATGCAAATAGAGAAAGTGAAGAGAGTTTGATACATAAGAGATAAGAAACAGAGACAGATTTAGAATTAGCTTTCAATTTGATGTGAATGAGCCATGATACACAGGCTAGAATAGCCTGTGCAGATAGAATAGAATATCATCTTAAGAAGAACATCACCTTCTGGTCAGAACTTAAGGTGATATTTCAAGGTCAAAGTTGTGGTCATGAATGTCAAATATTAAGAGGAGTTAAGAATGACCAGGAGTGGATGGTATTAATTCATTACTTTCTTTCATCGTAAGAGTTTATCGAATAGGCACAAAGACATAGAGCTGTTTGTTGTCTAATATGGGTAATAGTTGAAGAGAATTTTTAAAAAAAAATCATGTACACTGACTCAGAGAGGCCAAAAAATCTTCAGAAGGGAGTTTCCAATACATCCAAAGGAAAAACCAAGGGTAACTACTGATGGGGCATGATCCAGAGGAGGTGGGTGGAAAAGGTTTTATTTTATCCAAAAGAGATTTCCTCAATATGTGAAATGAATTCCATAGAAATGACAAATAAATGGTCTTCCTCATCTATGAGAGCTTGAAAATTTGGTTTATTGGGCATAAACCAAATTTCTGCCATAAATTTGGTTTATTGGGCAGACAGCTATGTGCCCCATTGTTCAAACTCGAACATAAAAACCACGTATTAAGAACATGTCAAGGAGAAAACCAATTATGCTGTATTGAAAGCAAATGAACTGTGAAGCTGGTCCAGAAGTAAAAAGGAAAAGTGACAAAGACTATGAATGTGAAAAAGATGAGAGTGTTCAGGAATATACGGGGTAATGGTTGATTCATTTATCTCAGTTGCCTATTTAAAATGCTTAAATTTATGTTGGCCCAAGAATAGTTTAATTTTAAATAATTGCATTTTATTTCATCATTAGGAAAATTCAGTTTTACTTCTAAGTCCTGGGGGGGCCCATGATGAAATATTAGATTTGAATATTTCCCTGCTTCTCTTTCTCTTTCTCTTCTTCCCTCCCTTTCTTTTTCCTTTCTTTCTACTCCCCTCCCCTTTTCCTTTTTTCTTTAAGATCAGCAAATTATGCAAAAGGCATCACTTCATAATTTTATCACTTTGTCTTTTTAAAAAATTTTTAAAGCTATTCACAATGCTAAGATAAGACTCTTAGATAATTCAGATAACCTAGTATGCTACTAATTAAGACCCAGGGTCAAAACACCACACACTGAATAGAAGAAAGATTTTGATCACTTTCTGCTTTTAGATAAGTAAAGAGTAAAGAAGTTCTATTTTTAATTTTTTTAAGAAAATTTCATTACATTTTCATTATGGCTTAAAAAATTTACATTGTCAGCAACAGCGCACATAGATTTTCTTTCCTTTATATCCTTGCCAATATTTATTGTCTCTTATCTGTTTGATACAGTCATTCTAACAAGTGTGACATCTAGCTGTGGTTTTGATTTCCATTTCCCTAGTAATTAGTGATACTGAGAATGTTTTCTTATACCTGTTCGCCATTTTTTAAAATCTTTATGGGTGCTTTATTTCAACATTTGGAAAAAATGTCTATTCACTACCTTTGCCCATTTTTAATTGGATTGTGTTTTTGATATTGAGTTATATGAATTCTTTATATATGTAGGATATTGATCTCTTATTGAATATAGGTTTGTAAATATGTTCTCCCACTCAGGAAGTTGCCTTTCCATTTTGTTGATGCTTCTTGTTTCTTACACTGTACATAAGCTTGTTGGTTCAAGGTAGACCTTCTGATTTGGTTTTCTGGTTTTTGGTGTTATCTTCAGGACATTGCTGCTAGACCAAAGTCAGAAAGATTTTCCACTTATTTTCTTCCAGGAGATTTATAGTTTCAGGTCTTATGTTTAAGTATTTGACACATTTTGAGTTCATTTTGTAAGTGGTATGAGATAGGTGTCCAATTTCATCCTCTGCATGTGACAACCACAAGAGTTTGATGGGAAATCTTTCCCACAGGCAAGCCTCAGATGAGCTGCTGGCCCTGGTCAAGCTCTTGCCTGGAGTTTTGTGAGAGACCCTGAAATAAAGAATTTAGCTCAGCTATCCTTGGGTTCCTGACCCTCACACATTCTCAGAAAATGTGTTCTTTTATACAGTCAAGTTTGTGGCAATTTGTTATGCAGCACAAGATACAGATTTTGGTACCTGGAAGTAAGGTGCTGCTCTAATAAATACATAAAACTAAGGGAGTGGCTTTGGAACAGGTCACTGGATGCAAGTTGGGAAATTTTTGAGAAGCAGAGAATTATAAGTCAGACCTTTGAGGACATTGCCAGCGGTGGCTCAAAAGGAAGTGAGGAATACTTTATTACAAAAAAGAATAAGAGGACCTTGGCTGCGTTGTCTTGTAAACCAGACAGTCATGGGTTTGATTCCTGGTCGGGGCATGTGCCTGGGTTGCTGGGTCAGTCGCCTGTTGGGGAACATACAAAAGGCAGCCATCATGTTTCTTCCTCACATCAATGGTTTCTCTCTCCCTCCCTCCTATGCCCTGTCTTCAAAGATCAATAAGCATGTCCTTAGGTGAGGATTAAAAAAAATGTAGTAAGGAGGATCTTTGCCTGTACCAGGAGAGCTTAGTGAAATTCTCTTCAGCCATTATGTGGAAAACAGAACACATCTTATGTATGAACTTGGTTATTTTGCTAGGAAAGCCTCCAGGCAAAATGTTGAAGATGCCATCTGATTTATTCTTTCTGTTTATAGTAAAATGTGAGAGAAGAAAGATAATTTGAGAAAAAGAACTATTACAAAGAATTTTATATTTTTGAAAATTTTGAGCTTTTCCAGATGACAAGATGCTAAAATGAAGAGATTGTTTCCAAGAACTGTCAGGAAAGGGTGATCTTTAGGTAAAACTTGATATGGAAAAACACTGAGGGTGTGACCATGTGATCTTTTTCTAAAACCACAAAAGATCAATTAAGAATTTTGTCACAAAACTGGTTCTTTAAAGAGACAGGTCTTGCCTCAGATTCTCTCAAACTAGCACTGAGACTCGAGGAAGTGTAGTCACGCTGCCTCTATTCCCCTCAGCATGCAGTTGTAGAGAGAAGACTCTTGAGGGAATCTGCCAATACAGCTTTTGTCTAATGAGGTAAACTCTTATGAAATCCACAGAATATCCACTCAGTTTTTAGAAAATTATTTTTGCAAAAACAGTGCCAGCTTACACTAAAGGGAATAGGGAGAATGGACAATGAAACGAGGCTTCCGGGCTTCTGAAATCCTACAGGTAGGAAGTAGGCTGATAAAACAACATAGCCAGTTAATAATTGTGAGTTTGCTGTCATTTTACTATACATGTTTTTTTTAAATCTTCTTTTTCTTACACCACACCTAAAACAAAAACAAAAAGAAACTAAGCAAACAACTAGAAGAGGAACAGGCCCACAGAAATGGAGAACACATGGAAGGTTAGCAACAGGGGAATGGAAGGAGGAGAGGGGGAAAAGCTATGGAGAATAAGTAGCATAGATGGTAGGTAGAAAATAGACAAGAAGGGGGCAAGAATAGTATGGGAAATGTAGAAGCTAAAGAATTTATGACACATGGACATGAACTAAAGGGGGGGATATGGGTGGGAGAGGGTGTGCAGGGTGAAGGGGAGTGAAGGGGATAATGGGACAACTGTAATACCATAATCAGTAAAATATATTTTTAAAAATCTTTTAAAATAAATAAATAATAGAATAAAACATTTGCCTAAAAAAAAAAAAAAAAACAAGAAACAAACAAAAAACCCCTACTTAGCCAGCAATGCATGTTTCTTTTGTAGAAGAGGGATAATGACTGGGAGCTGGAATAAGGCACACAGCATTCTGAGGGAGAGCCATTGAGAATTATTCCTGGGCTGTAAAAGTTAGTCAAGAAATGTAACATTTTCCTGATTCCATTTTAAGATCACCAGCGAATGCACCCATGAATTCTGTGTACCTTTACTGTAACTTTTCTGAACAGAAATCTCAACACACCTGTTATCCTGATTATTCTACCACATATGTGGATGGGTGTGGAACAGATTTGTCTCTTTAATGATATAGATTGGCAGACTGAGAAGAACGCCACCCAGGAGCCTCATCCTCATCTAGACCTGGTTAGATGAGGACTATCTGAACTTAGAACAGATAGTTTAATGGCATGGGACACTTGGGGACCTTGGGAGAAGGTAATTACCCTGTGGAGAGGAGGACATGGATCACTGGGAGCCACAAATGGACCATGACACGGAGACTCTACCATGGTCCATATCCCTCCATCTTGCTATTGGCAACCCTGTGCAATCTTCTCCCTTAAGTGGGGGCAGAACCTGTGAATTGTTCTAACAGAAAATGGCAAACAATGAGATGTCACTTCCATAAGCTATTTAACCTCTCCATACCTCAGTTTCTTTGTTTGTTGATTGTGAATGGTTATCAGGATGATTTAATAAACACTAATAGTGGAACATTATAAGTAAACTTTCTAGATTTTGCAAGGTATGCATGATAATGTAATCAGTAAAATTAGCTGGTTCATTCACTTAAACAATATATGTCCTATCCCCTCACTCCTCTTCTCTAGTAACCACCAATTTATTGCTGTTTTTATGAGTGTGGCTTTTTTAGGTTCCATGTATAAAGTGATATCACGCTTCTTGTCTTTCTGACGGGCATATTTCACTTTGCATAATATGCACAAGGTCCATCCATGTTGTCACATATGGGAAGATGTTCATATTTCCAATGGCTCAGTAACACCCTCACATCTTTTTTACCCATTCACCCATTGGTGAGGACTTAGTTTGTTTCTGCCTTGGCTATTATAAATAATGTAAATAATGCTGCCACAAACATGAGAGTGCAGATATTTCATCGATATCCTGTTTTCACTTCCATTGGGTATATACTCAGAAATTGGATTTCTGGTTCTATGGTAGCTCTATTTTTAAGTTTTTGAGGAATCTGCATATTTTTTTCTGTCATGGTTAAACCAATTTACATTTCCACCAAATGAGAAATCAAATGCACAGTATTATGCATACAGATAATATTGTATTATAATCATTAAACTTGCTAAGAGACTTAAATTTAATGACTCTTACTAGTAAAAAGAAAGAATAGTTATGTAAAGTGATAGAGGAGCTAATTATTGCTGTAATAAATTAACATGGTATATACCTTAAATTTACACATTGTTATATGTCAATATATTTTAAGTAAAGAAAAGATTAGCTGGTATTGTTTTTAAGGTTGATGCTGCTGGTATTATTATTATTTGTTGGGAACCGCCCTGCCTGGTATCAGAAGCTGTAACCCCTGCCAAGGCTAAGGCTGAGGGAACGACCTTGGACCATAAGCCACCAAGGAAACAAAAGCTTATCTCCCTGTCTTGAGCACCGCTTCTGGTCCTTTTACTTCACCCTGCCTGGCCCCCAATGCTTGGTCAGTTAGCCAATGACATGTAAGATTCCCCAAGGGGGGAATGATCTAAGACAGGCATGATCATGTGGGAGGCCCCCAAGGTAGGATTTTGGAGGCTATAGCAAAAGGGGGTAATAGACCCCTGCCCCTCAGCTTTGACACAGCCTGAGTCCTCATTGTCTGCGAGAAAATCTCCTAATCTCTTGGCTGCCTTACTTCCCTTGCTCCACCTAAGCCTGAAACAATGACAGAGGGTGGTGCAGTCCTGTGCTGGAAAGGGTGGGTTCCCCGGGCAATCAGGCCTAAGAAAGAATATGTAAAATCCTGTGAAACCTGCTTTGTTTAGAATGCTCTCAGTTGAATGAGAAGGGTCCAAGCAAGAAGTAAGTTTGTTCCTCAAAGTTTTACAGCTCTTTAGCTATCTGACTCTGACTCAAAATAGACCCTCAGAGTTCCTTGTTATCTATTGTTTAATCCTTACTTCCTGGCAATGATTAATGAGCTTTACCTGAATTTCTGTGTAAATGAACCCAATAAAAGCCTGCTTGGGCGGGAGAACGAGGTGCTCTCCACTAGAGAGAGTGGCTGTTTTGTACCTATTTCCCCACAGGACTCAGTTGTCCATGTGTATGTTTTTCTCATGTTTCAACAAGCATCCGCAGCTGCAATGGATACTGCTGGCCTGGTATCCATCACAATTATTATTATTATATTTAAGTTATATGCCATCTTAGACAGATTCAAATATAAACAGAAAACCATAATTAAATAGGCATATTACAAGTGTCATGAGAGAAGCATAGCTAACTTCAGCAAAATAATTTTGGCGGCAATTTGCGGTATTAGAAAAAGATTCCAAGAAAAGTCACCATTGTGCCAAATGTAATGGAATGGACTTCATTTAGAAACTTTAGCATAAGGGATGGGTGTTTCACTGAAATGCCGTGGAGAGCAGTAGTCCATTGTTGGAGGTACAAAAAGGTATATGTAGGGAAATATGAAGAAATTGTACCAGAAATCTGGTTTTGAGAAAATTGGAGAGAAGTCCTGAAATAGCAGGTGCAGGGTATGGATGGTTATTTTTATTCAAAAAAAAAATGGAGCGTGTAATTTCTTTAGTTCCATAGGACAATCAATGCAATCTGTAAATGATTACATCTAGTAATTTGAAGGGAAGATCAGGTGTTTCTGTCCTTGTACACCTCTTTTTTTAGCATTCTTGACACTGTATTTTAATTTTGGAGTCTTCTGTGTTTTTTAATAAATAGTGAGTGGCAATGCTTTCTTTTAATTATATCCCAAGGGTATGAAATTGTTTGGCTCTGAGGACTCTTTTGCAATATTAGTTAATGTTGAATGAAGTTAGTATGCCTCATTTTGAGCATAACTATAAAGGGTGAGCATGATGCTTTGGACTACTCAATCTGTAATCATGTCCAGCACACTAGAAGAAAAATCTGCCTGTATTATTTGGGAAAATGACAGAAGTAGCAGAGAATTAGAAGATGAGAGATATGTGCAGAGGGCCGGTAGACAACGTGAGACTCTTAATGGCCATGTGCTTGTCACTCCCCCAAAAAGCAGTGCTGGTTAACACTATCAGAGAAGACAGTCAGTTGGAATTAGCCTAAACATACTGGATTGGGGCTCAATCTAGTGGCACATAGAAAATTTACAATGTTAGTGAAGAAATTGATTAAGTAAAACAACAAATTAATAAATAGAAAGAAATAGGATCGAATATGTGTCAACCCACAAAAATATATAGTATAGTATAGCATTCAAAACAGCATAGCTATTTATTTATCAAAGAAAAACAATTGATGTAAATGACCCAATTAGTGGGTTATTTGGAGTGCTGGTTAAGCAGTGCTGGTTAACACTATCAGAGAAGACAGTCAGTTGGAATTAGCCTGAACATACTGGATTGGGGCTCAATGTAGTGGCACATAGAAAATTTACAATGTTAGTGAAGAAATTGATTAAGTAAAACAACAAATTAATAAATAGAAAGAAATAGGATCGAATATGTGTCAACCCACAAAAATATATAGTATAGTATAGCATTCAAAACAGCATAGCTATTTATCAAAGAAAAACAATTGATGTAAATGACCCAATTAGCCTCTCTTTAATTTAGAAGATAAAGCTAGGTTTAGCATCTGGTCTATCGATTTCCTAATCTATTGATTGCACCAAGTCATTTTTTTCCTGGTTACTAAAATACATTCATGGAAATTAGGTTTAGCATCTAGTCTGTCAATTTCCTAATCTGTTGATTATACCAATAAATTTTTCTCATGGTCACTAAATACATTGTTAGAAGCACTGAGTTAGAGACAGTGATCCTTTGAATACTATGAAGGGTTATGTTTCAATGGAACTAATTTTACCTGATTTCCCGATGTCCTCATTGTATGTTACCATCATACATCACCATATACAAAATCCTAGAAAGAGATTTTATTTTTTATCAATATGACCTGCAGGCAGTATTGACTTCTTATCATAGCAAACTTTCAACCTCTGCTTCATGAACTTAACTTCATTTTGGTTTTTGCCCAAGTTGCCCTTGACTAATATTCACTCTCTTCCTCTTGGCTTGAATTATCATTCTTGTCAAGTACTTCACCTGAAACAACCTTTTGTTTTTCTCTTTAAATTTTCATGATTACTTCTTGCTCACTATATTAATAATGCATATGAGTATAGTAATTTTACATCAGAAGTTACAGTGAATCAGACTATTGAGGGTTGCTTATGTCTTGGCCAATTGTGAATATTTTATCCTTTCTTCAATTTATGAAATGACAAACCTGAAAGATGCTGACATGTGTCACTTACTGTGATGATGCTCCAAAGTATATTTTACTTATTTTAATGCAATCTCTTGAGGGGTAAAGCAATAACAGCTTTAACCTGTTTAAAATAGCAGATATCAACAGGAAAATTACTGTATATTCTCACATGATCTCATTATATGTGAGTTCAAAACTGTAGAACAGTATCTCTGATTATAACATTTGTTACTTAAGATCATTCCTTTATTGTGATTATCACTGAAAACAGATTATTATGTAGTAAAATAAATGTAAGAACCTCTGTAATAATTAATATTTTTCAAATCATTTGGATGTTCAAGTAATGATGCCAATGTGTAGCTTTTTTCTTTCTTAGATTTTATTCTCTATGATCATCTTAGATTCTGAGTTTTGTGATCATAGCAACCACTAAAGAGCCTAGCAACAGCTGTTCTTAATTATGAAGAGATAGGAGGCAAGGGCACCACTTCTAAGAAGTTGACTATCTTGGGTAACATTAGCATATCTCAAGACAGAAAATTTCCACTGCCACTAGTGGAAATCAAGGTTTTGATTTTTGGTTGTCAATCACCATGCCCAGTCCTCTTTTTCATAAGCTTATGGTCTAACACAGACTCTTCCTGAGGCTTCACCATTGCTAGTAGTTCTAGGAATCAACAAGCTTTTTTTTCTCATGTATACTGGAAGTGGCCTTTCTTTAATTTTCCCAGTTCTCTCCTCTCATGTTATAAAGGCCCGTGACACCTACACAACCAATTTTGTGCTTAGTAATGCACCAGTTCCTGAGGAAATTCTCACTAAGGCAACAAAATTATCCACAGCAGTGGCCTCTGAGTCAGAAGCTGTGAGATGGATTTAACGCTCTTCCTTACTGTGGCACCTGAGGACAATCACCTAATTCACAAGTGCAGATACACTTCAGTCACCCACATAAACAAAAAAATAAACATACGAAAAAACACTGAAGTAGAAAAATGAGATTATAAGCTTCTCTATAGGATCTACACCTTATTCTTTTTTCTTATCCCATTCAAGATCAGAGAGGTACATCATTAATTGTTAAAGTGAATGATCCATTCTTATTTTCACTCCACAATGATACAGCCACTGTAAAAATACAATGCTATATATACATTCTATAACATCAGATGACGCATTTTACCATAGTAGGGTTAATTCAGGGTTTTAGGTGGAAGACATTTAAATTATGGATCTGATTTTTTAAAATTCCATCAGTATACATTTGCTTTCAAAAATATATATGCATCACTCATTGTGGCATTTTGTTTCCCAAATTTGATGTAATCCTGGCTTCTTCATGCTTTATTTGTTACAAGTAGCTTTCAAATAAGTAACTTAAAACTTACTAGCTTAACATATGACCATTTTATTATATCTTGTGGTTTCATGAAGGCTTGGCCGGCTGATTCTTTAGTTCAATATGGTGTCTGGTGTTCAGTCACCCAGCGACTGAACTGTGCTGAGCAGTCAAAGGTGCCTGCGTTTGGGCAGGGATACTCACATGCCTGGCATTTTGGCGGCGATAGCTAAAAAATTGGGTCCTTTTCATCACTCTTAATGTCCATGTAGTCTAAGCTTTCCCTACATGGTCCCTGCAGCAGAACAGCTGAATTTTATAAATGAGGGCTCAGCTGCCAGAGCCCAAGGCAGAGCTATTGATTCTGTTTATCCTATTTGTCAAAGCTGTCACAGGATCAAAGACAGAGGAAGTAAAATAACTTCTCAATGGGAATCATGTCAAAGATTCTGTGGCCATTTTTGACCACCATATATATCTGTTTTAACTTTACTATTATGGCAAAATTAAGTCAACATTCTAGTACATGTTTGTTTCCCCTCAAAGTATTTAAACTTGAAATTTGGCATGACAATTGTAGCATTTAGCATCCATAAATGTGAGTTATATAACTTTAGAATAAAACGTATTTAGAATACTTTGGGAATATTATCAGTCAGAGATGTCCAAGTTCCAGACGTCGAGCTGGAACCTATAACAAGTTTCCAAACTTGTGTGTGTTTATTTATGTATGATATGTATCAACAAAAAAAATATGGCTTCCTTGCTTTATTTTCTTATCTATAATTATAAACTTTGCACTTCCAATTTCTTGAATTACCATTCAACCTGTCATGTTAATATGATATCGTATATATTATCAAAACTTAAGTTTACATGTTGTGTCCAGAACAAATATTGTAGTATTCTCTACTCTTTAATTACAAATTTTTTCTGAATTCTAAAACCTCTACACCTTATTCACACACATAAATCAAGGTGACAAAACTGTGTATATTTCAGTTTCAAAATCTCACCTTTGGTATAATTATATATGAAGGATACACAAATTATTTGCTAAAGATGGAAAATAAAGTGTCTATTACTTAGTATATACTACATACCAGGATTTGTGCTAGGAATTTGATATTTCATAGTCACTATAATTCTATAAATTAAAACTTCTCTGCCCTGGCTGGTGTTGCTCAGTGGATTGAATGTGGACCTGTGAAGCAAAGGGTCACCAATTTGATTCCCAGTCAGGGCACATGCCTGGATTGTGGGCCTGGTCCCCAGTAAGGGGTGCGCAAGAGGCAACCAAACATTGATGTTTTTCTCCCTCTCTTCCTCCTTTTCTTCCCCTCTCTCTAAAAATAAAGAAATAAAATCTTTAAAACATTTTTTAAACTGCTCTCTTACTGTTTTCTAGTTAAATAAATTAAGCCATCCTGACATTTACCTAATTGTCATATGTGTCTGTTCTCATTATCTTTTATCTGCTGGGGAACAATCACAAACTGTTTTATCATGTGTTGCAATACATATCCAGGCACCAAGTAAATCAAATAACTTCACCATCAAAGAATTAGTATGTGAGGGATTGAGGTTAGCATTATTCCAGCTGGCCATGTGGCTACTTAAAAATTAAGGAATCTTTTACAATGAAATAAGGAGGGAGTGGATATTAGTGCATAACTAGCTTTCTATAACACAGACATATTGAAAGTAGAAATATAATTTTGACAAATATAGACAAAGGCAAACCTGAAGAACTATGTATGAAGAGAAGACCAATTTAATTCAGTCCAATATGCCAGTAACAAAGGAGGAATTCTTGAATTTGCATAAATAGATTAATTCAATTCAAGCAAATTTGAGGATCTCTAGAGGACTTTAATTTGTTTTTTCTCTAGGTAACCTAGATTAAAGTTCTTAATAAAATATGCACTTGTAAATTCACACCCTACTAACAGGTCAGTATAGCTACAGGGTGGAAGCATACACTGAGAAAAGGTGTTGGCTCTAATCTTTATGTCTTGTTTGAAATTTGCATGAAATTTAAGAAACTAGGATTGGATTTCAGTCCAGCTGACCCTCAATGTCCTTACAATGACCTGGAAATGGGAATCTGCAGAAAGAAGGAACTGCATGAGACATTAAATGCATACTGTGTGAGCTGGTTTCTGCAGGAACAATGGAGATGTTCAATATACATACTCAGTTCAAGAGGAGGTAGGTCAGGGGCAACACTCATAGAAAAGATACCATCAGAAAAAAATGCACACCCAAAATGAACAGTCCTGGTTGGAATTTCTATGAGGTTAGTATATGCTTGATTTGTTATAGGGCTAACTTCAGGAATTGAGGTTTGATTTCGGAACCCTGAGGAAATGTGGAAGCAAATATCTCTAAGAGTAGTGCACAAGACTTGTCAGGAGGAGAAAAAGAAGATTCACATCCTATAATATGGGGATTAAAAACATTTTCTGCAGGATTAAGCCAAGAACTTGGGGAAAATGAGAGTCAGAAAGACAAGAATGCTTACTGAATTCTAGAAGATAAAGCTCAGCATGCTTTTCTCTTTGGCAGTGAGAGGGAAGAGATAGTAGTTAACTTAGCTGGAGTAGGAGCTGCAGGACTGAGAAAAACATGTATCCTAAAGGAGATCCTCAGCTTTAACTCACAGAAAGCATAATTCTGGGAGCAGTAGGGAGTTTCAAATGATTGGCACAACTATCCACCTAATCATCTTTCACAGCTTCTGCCATACATGTCACTGTTCTGATTGCTTCCTGTTCATCGCATTGGTAGACAGGGATTCCTCACCCCAGGTGGTACAAGATGTCCTCACACACGACACTGAGCAGCAGACAAATGAGAGTGGCAGCAGTTGACTAGTCACACACACTCACAGCCCAGGCCCATGTGCTGTTTCCCTCAGGAACGCAGAACAAGAATTTATGGGGGGCAGTGGGAGTGTAACAAGAGGACGAAGTACTTCTGATTCCTACAAGGATGTAGTTGGCTTGTTGAAATAATTTTCAGGGACTTTTCCCCCTTTTTTTTTTTTTTTTTTGCCTTCCAAGGTTCTGGAAGTGACACTTTTCCAACCACTTTGCTGCTAACTAACACAAGCCATCATTTTACTCTCTCCTCTATGTAATTTCTTAGACACATGCCACTGTTTCCAAAGCTAATACTGCATGTTTTAAGTTTTCATAAGAAAGTAATACCCCGCTTCTAATAACTATTATTCAAGCATGCTTATTGTGAAATGAACCATTTAAATGTTTAGTCTCTGAGGATATGTAAGTATTTAAACTTCATGAGTTGCGGATTCTGGGCTAGGCTAGCTTTCAGGTTCTAGACCACTGCTTCTGGGCTCTGTGGTCAGGTCTGCCCCACATGTCTTCCACTCTCATTGACTGGGTCAGCAATGAATGACAGCATGATGTTCCTCCATGACACAACAGCATGAGCGCGACTAGGCAAGTGAAAACCCATGGTGCCTCTTCAGAGCTTGGTTGAGGAACTATCACATTGTCACTGCTTCCCATAGTCTATGGACCAAACAAACCTCTTTGACAATGTCTTTATCAATGGAACAGAACTACATAATCTACCTGAACTGGGAAGACCTGTAATTCACAAGAAAAAGGAGTACATGTTTAATTCCAATATATGGAAGGCTTGGAGAATGACAACAAATAATTCAATATGTCATCATAATTCTGAGCATTCATCTGAAATCTTTTAATTTTCATGGGAGAACGGGGTGACTGCCACACAGTAATGTGTGCATGCCTGAGAGCATGGAGAAAACTGGATTTTAATACTAAAAAGAATTGTAACAAAGACAAAAGGTGAGGGTCTCATAAAATACAATATATAATATGTATGGGGGAAAGAAAATAGATTCAAGAAACTGCTTAAATTGAGAGAACCAGTGATTTCAAATAAAAGCATGAACAGCAGCTTTTGTCTATCATCTGCCTTTTACTATCTTTTTTATGTATTTGGGACCCCATTTACAATACTGCCTCCCCAGCATTTGGGCTGCTCAAGATCATCCCAGAGCAGTTTTCAAACTTGGCACTATTGTCATTCCTTGTTTTATTCTCATCTCTCCTGCAACTTCCCCATGCTTCCTTGAGGTGGGAGGACTGCCTGTGCACTATGGAATGTCTAACGACATCCCTAGCCTCTACTCACTAGGTGCTAGAGGTGCCCTCCTGTTACAGAACAACAGGGGGGGTGCCTAGGGCAGCCGAGGCAATGTACTATTACCCAAAAGGAACCCCCCAGGTTCGTTATGTCTGCCACCAGAGGAAAGACGTCTCTCAATGCCAGAAATTCATGAAAAGGAAAGGAAACGTTTATTTAATGCTATACAGACTTAAAGTAGTGACCTAATGTCTTCATCAAAACCCCAAAGTCCCTTAAAACACTCACAAACACACACAGTCCTTCCTTCCCCCCTTTGCCCAGTCCAGAGTACCGTATCTCAGGAAAAGAACTAGAAGTCCATGGCTCAGGCAGCCCCCAGTTCTTCTCAGTAATCCGTCTTGGCTGGTAGGCCTCCCTTGGTTCCCGGCACCACCAGCTGTGTTGCCGGGATCTCTGCTAAAGCTGGGTGGTGGTTCCCCTTCTAAAGCTGTGGGGGTCCCCACTCTGGCAAAGCCATGAGGTTCTCTCTCCACTGCCCCAGCTGGGTGGTCCTCGCTGCACAATGGCCGCAGGAGTCTCCACTCTGCCAAAGCCGTATGGTTCTCCCCTCAATGGCTGCCGAATCTGGGTTTAAATCCCCAGGCTGGTCTTCCTCTACAGCCCCATTTCTGACTCCTCCTACAATCCGTTACACCTGCCAGCACTCATATCCTTCCAGCTTTACTGGGCTGCCATCGTGAGTCTGTGCAGGTGTGTTTCCATGTCATGGAGCCAATCTTTCCCAAGCTCCCATGCAGGCGCTGTAACTTGGGAGATCTGCCTCCCAGTTACATCTTGGTGGGGAAGTTACTTCTATCACCCTGGCTCAGAGCTTGGCCACAGCTATTTAACATATCTATGCAACCAGTTAAAGGTTATAGATGTGTTAGATGACCACACAAGAGGTTAGCTGCAAAGCTGTTGCTAGGCAATACAGCTCTCAATGGCCCTGCTCCATTTGTCCCTTCCCACAACCCACACCTGTGGAGGGAGGGGCAGGGACATCCTAATATTTCCTGGACACCTTGAGCTCTGGACCCCATTTCAAATCCCCATTTGGGGCCCCCCTCTTGGCTGCACCCTGTTACACTCTCAGTCTGATAATAAAAGATATCTCTACATATTATCAATTTCCTCTTAGGGGGCAAAAAAGATGGTCAAATATAAATAAATATTTGTTAATGTAAAACATATATCCATGTATTTATGTATCTAAAATCTATATGCACACATATATACATGTATACACTTATGCATTCATACAATACTTATATATATACACATATGTTTATGTAGCTATATAGACATGCACATACACAAACACACAAACTGTTGTGACATTTATGTATGTAGGCTGAACTAAAAGTTTGTCATTGGTATTGCTTCTTGTGATGGTCATATTATTTTTTTACTATTGAGGAGTTACAAAAGTCAGAAGAAGATAATGGTAAATAGCAAGAATATTTCTTTAGAAAAGAATATTAATCAAATACAAGCTTGACTTGATTAATTATGGATAATAAATTTGAAGTATTCAAATATGCCTCCAAAATAGGGAACAACAGAATTGAAATATCTAAAAGAATCATTAAAATCTTGTTTTCCGTAACCCACACTATAACCATCAAAAGGGAAAAGAAGTAGACTGTTACAAATTAAATATAAGAGATATTCAGTATAAACACTTAATACATCACTCATTTCTAGGGAGTGTAGGCTTCAGATAAGTTACTGACTTTGAAGTGTATGAATATTGATGAAGGAAGGTGAGGGGATGAGCCAAAGAACGTATATGCCTGACCCATAGACACTGCCAACTGTGTGGTGATGGCCTGAGGGAGTCGGGGGAGGCTGGATGGAAGAGAACAAAGGGGGAAAAATTCAGAGAACTGTGAAAGCATAAAAAATAAAATATAATTACAAAAAGAAACGTATACTTTTAGAATAATTCATCAATAGGTAAGTAAAAATAAGTGTATGAAAAATACCATACATATTACTAAATGAATTTTAAAATGTACATAAGATATAACTGGTTGAATTAAAAATAAAAATATACCTTAAGCTCTTAACAAGATAAAATAATAGCTAGAGCCTATCAGATATTAAACACTACAGCTTCTATGTGGATATCTCTTTATTAGTCAGTGTTTTCTAGACAAACCAACCAGAATCTCTTACAATAGAAAGAGATCTGTTATAAGGAATTTGCTGACATGATTATGGCCACTGAAAAGTCTCAGGGCCTGTGCTCAGCTAGCTGGGGACCCAGGAGAGCGATGGTGGGGCTCCCGTGTGAGTCAGAATGAACCAGGAGAGCTGACGCTTCAGCTGCAGCCCAAGGCCTTGAGGCTCCAGACCCAGGAAGAGCCAAAGTTCTAATCGGAAGGTAGAAAAGAACCGTAATTCTGCTCAAAGGTAAACATAATTATAACCATACATTATATTGCAATATTTATGAGCAATTTAATGTGTTCCTTTAAATCTTGGTTTTCTAAATCAGTTAAAAAATAAATATTGAATGTTTGAAAACTAAATTGAAAATTAAATATAGTAAAGAGTCTTTTAACTACACAAGGCATTCAGGAGTTTTTGTAATATTAAGCAATTTGGAAACAGCACTAATTCTAGAAAAATAATGAACTTACTACAACACTTAGATTTGCTTTTCATGTTAGGATAGTAATTCATTGCAACAAAGCTTAAACAGTTATTCATTAAACTACAAATTCATACATAAATTTTAATCCAAGTAAGTGCTGATCAACATATCTTCCTTTTTAGGTCATACAAACTATTTAAATTATTTGGTTATAGAAAGCAGACTACAAATCTTCAGAATTTCTCTATCTGAGATCACTTTCTAAGTTAGGAAGTAATTAAACCATTCTATCTTTATGATGTGTTTACATTTATCCTACCTTTAAACATAATGTAACATTCTGCAAACAATGCTAATGAATTAAGCATTTGCACCTGCATACTATTGTCAAGGAAATGAATGTGTACCCCGAGGCTGTCTGCAATAACAAAGGCCTTATTTACAAATTATGCTGTCACAAACAATTGTAAACAGTTCTAGCATTGAATTTTACAGTGACCAGCTTTTCAATTATCAAATCTACTTTTGGTAAGATCATAATTCAAATGAAATCTTTGCATCTGTCTGACCTGTCATGCAGGTGACAGCAGATTAGTCCATTTCTACTGCAAGATGGTTAATGTCTTTGTCAGACCAGGACGTGACATGGGCCCTCTCACGTCTAAGTAGATAGACTGATAGACGTCCATAGTCTGATAGACTGAGGGCTATCAGTCTATCAGAGTAGACTGATGAATGATAGGCAGAGGCAGGCAGCTGTTTTGAAAACAGGTGTTTGATATGTAGCTATACCTATATAGATATATGTTATATTCTGTGTATATCTATATACAAAGGGAAACTATTAAAATTATATTCAATTATTTTAAATGGAGTATCTCAGATGTAAAGACCACACTTCACATTATGCAAATTATACTTCTGCATTTTCAAGCATTGCGAAATCAGATAAAATGCTATTAATAACATACAGTATTCAAATTTAATTTATATATAAAACAAACCTCCTTCCCCAGGTCAATGTAATATTAATAAACATTATTTACAAGCAGTGGTGTGAATTTTGCAAATGTTTAAAGATAAATTTCTGAGCACATAATTTATTTTTGATTTAATATTAAGGGGAATGTAAGTATATGAGATAATTTGGATCATTTTAAGAATATGGTGAAAATAATATGTACATAATAAAATACATTTTAAAAGGCCAATTTGAGGCTATGGTAAAAAAAGCAAATGAAATTGATTATGCAAGAATATGACTATACTTAAAATTGAAAAATATTTAAGATGGTACATATGTATACCACAAACTATTTTTTCTTTTTTATTACCTTTATTGGGATGACATTGGTTAACAAGATTATGTAAGTTTCAAGTGTACAATTCTATGATGCATTTCTGTATATTGCATTGGGTGTCCACCACCCAAAACCAATCATCTCCCACCACCATGTGTTTGACCCCCTTTACCCTTTCCTATTCCCCCTTCCTTCTGTTAGCCACCATACTGTTGTCTGTGTCTATGAGGGGTCTTTTATTTGGCTTACTTATTTCTTTCAGTTTTATATCTCACCTATGAGTGAAAAGTTTTTTTGTTTTTGCTTTTTTAAGAAGAGAGACAGAGACAGAGAGACAAAGAGAAAGAAGAGCAAAGACCAGACACATGAACTGGAGGAGGTAACATGGTTACAGAGGGTGGAGGTCTAGAGTTGTTTACCGAGAGAGGGTGAGAAGCCAGGTCCTCAGAGCTACCTAGTGAAGCTCCAGAAATCATGCAGGGAGGAGGTGAGTCAGCTGGCCCCACACGGCAGGCAGACTTGGACCCTGCACACAGCCCCTGGTACGGTGACAACTTCAACCCTCAGAAAGTGTTGCAGCGGTTGCCCTCCTAGCCCAAATATATAAGATGGGGAATTCCTGGGGGACATTATAAAACTAACAACAAGGGAAGACTCTGCTTATAACCAGAATATTGTCTTTAATAAAGTGAAGATGATTAATTCAGCCTTCTACATTATATAAATCATACCTAGCTAATAATTCACACCTATTGAATATCTAAGAAAGTATTAATCCAATAATTATTTTAGTGATGTGAGTTTTGTAGTCTTCTTAGACCTAAACTGAAACTGGTTCATTTAGAAATGTGTAAATCTAGATAAGACCACTTTGATATTGCCAAACATCACCATTTGTTATGTAACCAGAAAAGACACCGGGCATTTGGACTGCCTGTCACTACCAAGTCCAATAAGCAATGACAGCGATTGAATCTTTTATGGGCGCTTTATTCAGATGGCTGGTGATCCGAGAAGATGGCGGGTTCATACCCTAACTAACCATCTTGCCTTCTCTTTCCTGGCTAGGCCTTTTATAAGGGGGGTTGGGGAGGACAAGCAAGGTGCAGTGAGAGCTTTCAAATTCAGGGAGGATTAGGTGAACGAAGCTGCAGCCTTCCTGTTCTTGGCAGTTAGCTGTTCCCAAGGTGGGGGGTGGTCACACAAAAGGCCCAGATGCCTCCAACTTTTCCCCAGGTGGTAATCTCTAGCCAGTGCCCCAGGAGGTCGGCTGCTTTTCTCTGGAGCCAGGATGGGCCTTATGTGTAGTTTCTGAAACAAAAGCTTAACATACACATTACTTGCAAAACTTACAGCTTTTTACCTTAAGCTAAAATTTTCCAAGTTTTGAGTCCCCTATCAGTTAAATACAATAATGAAATTAAAAATAACACACTATTATGCTGAATTCATTTACATGGCAATCTCTAGAGACATCCAGGAAGAATGAATGATTTGAGTTGTATTTTGAATCACGTTACCTGTCTGTCCATTGTAGTTTGAGCTTGCATTAATACTGTTGCATGGGAAAAGGCTACGAAGACAGGGCAACGATTAATGTTGGACACTTTATGATATGTCAAAAGCATATTGAGAGGATTTTCAATTTCTAAAGAAATACCAGTCATTCTGTATCACGGTTTACAAAAACATAATTAATGAAACCGTGAAAGGAAACAGGCTAAACTAAAAGCAACACTTTTAAAATGAATTGATGCCATGTGAATCATCACAACATACAAAGCTTGGATTAGTTTCACCGTTACTAGCTATATGTTTTGTTATTGGCGACTTACAAGTTCTATTTGCATTTCTTCAGGAAAAGGGGGAAATATTACTACTTATTTCCAAATATTCTTATAACAATCACATATCATATATCCTTTATTCTTTCTTTAAGTATGCATGAAACCACAATAACTGTCATTTGAAATATGTATGTATATATAACTATAAAATTTTTTTTCATAGTAGCTCAGAACTCAAAACAGCTGAAATTTATGTTTACATGTTAATAGGGATATTAACTTGTGGTATAGCTTTACAATGAGGTCTTTCTTACTTATGAATAAAAATGAATGAATTACATACACATATCAGCAAGGATTAATCTTCAAAACTGTGTGCTGAGGAAAATAAGGCATCACAAAAGAGAATATACAATGTAATTCATTTATATAAAGTTTGTTAAAAGACAAAGATACTCTGATTATAGAAATCAATTTATTGGTTACTTGGGTTGGGGTGAGGATGATTGATTGCAAAGCTCATGAGGGAGATTGATGGGTAATAGGAATGTTATCAATATTGCCTGGGATACTGATTACTTAAGTGTATATATTTCTCAAAAATTTTTGAATTGTACCCTTAAATGTGTACACTTTAATTAAATTGTTCCTCAGTCTGTTGATTTAGAGAAACATTGACAAAACCAAGTGTTGACAAAGATGTGGAGCAATTGGGCATCTCACACATGCAGCTGGGAGCTTAAATTGGTACAGACATTGGAAAATGATTTGTTATATGCACTGGTGTTAAACATATTCATAATTTATGGCCCGGAAATTATAATTCTTGGCATATATAACTCTGATACCAAAACTGGGCAAAGATGACACCAAAAAGAAAACTACAGGCCAGTATCTGAGATGAGGTTTTTTTAAATGGTTACTATGTACCAGTTACCAAGGCTAAGTGGTGGACCTTAAGCAAAATATAAAATTTACTGAAGATCACGTTGCTAGCAAGAAGGAAAGCTAAAGCTCTATATCTATACAGCTTTAAATTTCCAATTCTTCTTGTTTTAAATGTCAGCACTGGCTGTGTATGAGTTCCCTTCATCTATACTTTCAGAAGTTCTCTCTCATGACTTCCCTAGCATTTGTTTATCTGCCTTGACTTCAGTGACAGAATAATTAATCTAAACTGAAAATTGGTTGGGAAAATATGTCATGTAAGGCCTAAGAACCACAATTTTGGACTCAGAGACATTTCATAAACATTTTATTTGCAACAAATGACCTGCCTTTCACACTCTAAGATTTTACTCTTTATCATTTCACAATTGTTCTTATCAACATTCTATATGATTATTACATGTTACTGTGTAGGATTGTAATTCCTTCGATCATGTTGATTGTGGGCAGAAGTTAAATTTACATACATCTAAATATTTAACTATTTTTTTGTTCATATATTCTATCAATGTACCTTTTAGCCAAGCTTGTAGATTGATAAATATTGTGAATACAGTCTTTCTTTTTACACTGTATCCACACTGGAACTCGGCTACATAGTTTTGACAGTTATAGGAAAATTATAGAGTTGAGGCTGATTGTTAACAGTAATGATTATATCAACTATGTCAGAAAGAGAAGACTTAAAACTTTAACCTGGAAAGAGAACTGCCAAGAACGGTCCTCAAGGTATCAGGGAACTGCTCAGACACAGGTAATGGTATTCACTACCTAAACCAGTTTAAAAATTTGAATGTGACTATCAGGAATAAAGAAAATTAACATTAGGTAATATATTCATTATAATTATTCTGGGTTCCTATAACTTTTCAAATCCTTTCTTTAATTTTTTTTGCAGAATAATGTTTTGAAAGAACGGAGCATAAATTTTTTTTTTAAAGTGATTAGGTGAGCATTTATCATAAGAGAAATGGTGATTCTGAATATGGAGAAAAGTCAGTTTGGGAATGTTACCAGGAAGATGTGAGTCAAGGGGCTTCCCCTCCTCGCTTCTTGCTTTGCTTGCAAGAGAAGAATTCGGGCAAGAGACAAATATGTATTGTGTAAATGAGGCAGCAAATGTATTTATGAAACACACATGAGCATGAAGCTAGAGGCAGATACCCAGCTAGTTTGAATACCCTCTGTGACTAGTCAGAATGCCCTGCGTATAGAGGAAATAAAGTTCTTAATACGTTTGTTAGTAAGTTTGTTTTATACACTTGAGTACCTGGCTATAAGTAGGCACTCAGCTAATCTGAATGTGCCAACCATTGCGGTTCAGGGGTTATATACTTCCATCAGTTTCCAGGTTCCCCCTTCTTTCCCTTCTAGACCTTGGGATCCGTACAAAGTTTTGAAGTTTTTCTTTCCCAGCTCGTGGAGACAATAAATACAGAATTCTTTTTTAAGGGCTCCCTCCTCCTGCATTATTCTAGTTTTGGTTATCACGTCTTGCCTGTGATATTCGGAATGCCTGGCAATCTTATCTGACCAGGCTCAGGACTGCTGAGCTAATTGGTGAGACATGTCTCCCTTTTGTTTCTAGCCTCTTGTCTTAAATTCTTTATTAGATTGTAATGGTGGGGAGGTGCTGCTTTACTTCCCCTCGGGCTGCTCATTCTTAGCTGCTGCCTTAACAGGAACACACTCAGATCCTAGGAACAAAAGAGAAGAGGAAATTTAGATGCAGCTACGTTTTTTTTTCCTTTGAGGATTGTCCTACTCTGGTCCTCCAAGTAGTCACTTAGTTTTTTTTTAATTACATTATTTTCCATTGTTTTAATAACACTGAACTTATTCAAAGCAGAAATTTACTGGTATAGCTTTACTATCATCATACGAAGAACTTCAATGCTGGGCCACAGCAAATTCAGCAGAACACCCTAATAAGTTTATAACCAAAACATTTACATCAGGAGCCTAATTTGGATAAATGATGGAAAGCAAAAATTAACCTGCTAAAAAAAGTAAGAGCCAGATTAGGTGTTAAGGATGATGGATGCATAGTACAGAAAAAGTGAATGTGGAAGATGAGGTTAATTAAGGGCTTAATAGAGACGAGTGCCAGCAAAAACAAGCTAGCAAAACCAATTCTGTACCATTTTTAACATTTAGTTTTAAGTTATTGATTGTGTTATGATGAACCCCCAAATCTCTGCTGCTCCAAAACTTTACTGCATAAATGATGTATTCATAAAATATGCACGAAAGGAAAACACTAGAAACAGTAATATTAGATAATCTATTAATTTCAATAATTTTGGGCTCCTGTAGTAATTTCTTTAATTCTTCCTCTCAATTACTGCAAAGTGACATAAGAAGAGTCCACATTCAATGAAGCCAATAAAGTAATGGAATCCAGAGGCCTAACAGTTTATCATAATTAATAAAAGGGAGTAACTTTTCTGAGGATCTTTTTGGATGATTAATTGTTGAAGACTGAACCACTATATCTGAGCATTGAAAAGAGTGATTTCCCCTAAAGCAGATGTCTCCAGGCACCAGAAATGTGGGTTACAGAAATACTCACGCACACAATGGCGTGTTTCTCGATGTATGTTACTAGATAGCACAACTACCTTGCTCATTAGTACAAACAACATTAAAAAAGAGGATTTATCTGAGTTTTTAACACAAAGAGAAGCCCAAAAATGGCTGAAGAAAAATCAAAGATGATGAATTATTTGGTCCTTTACAACCTTACAAGTTAAAATGTGGTCTGCAGAGCAGCACCACTGGTATCAACTGGGAACTTGTAGAAAATATAGTCTTCTGCCAGGACCCCAGACTTGAATCATAATCTGAAATTTATCAAGATATCCATGTGACTCAAATGCACATTGAAGATTCAAAAACAACACTCATTTTAGTTGCCTATTATGGAATAACAAGCCATCTCAAAGTTTAAAGGCTCAACATACAATACATTATATTATTTTTCATAATGATTTGTGTTGATTCATCCTTCTGCTGGACAGCTTTGGTGTTTTTTATGCACATGCAGTCAGATGGTGGCTTATGCTGAAATGTAAAATGGCATCACTTACAAGTCTGTACTTTGTGGGTGTAACTGGAAGTGTAGGATCACACACTCTCTCTCTCCCCCTCCCTGTGGTATCTTGGGCTTCTTTTCAAATTCATTTTTCATGACTAGAGATAACATTAAAATTTATGTGCATGGAATGAGAACAGTTTCATTCATCTTTGTAGTCATAAATTATAGTTACCAATAGCATTCCAAAAAAAGCTTCAGTATATAAGTGGTGAAATGTCTACAGTTACGTTGCATTTGCATATCTCCAGTTATAAGACCAAGGTCACAATCCATGTGGGAGACAGCAATTCAAGACTTTGAATTTCAGTTATGGTTCATTAAAGACTACTAAATTTATAGTCTACCCTAGTCCTCGTAAGAATCTCCATTCACTCATTTCTATGCTAGGTTATGCAAAGTAGCAACATCCTAACTTCATTGTAGACTTTTCTCTGTAGTTATGTATAAAGTACCAAATGAATGAAATGCCCATACTGACCAAAACATCAAGATCAAGAGGGATTTTAAGGTCTAGTCTTCTCTCTCCATGTAGCCTATAAAGCTAACCTTGAACAGAACAAAATAATACAAACAAATGGAGTCACCAGGGCCAACAAACACCAGGTTGTTTGTCTCACTTCATCACATCAGTGAATTAACTGACTTGACTTCACTATGCTGATCATTGCTAGACTATGACCAACTAGGTAGCATTACCTAGAAAAAAAGATGTATTGGCTAAGATACCATCTTTTAATTAAGATGTGGCATTTCTCATGAAAGTGATATACTTAGAGCTCAAATGCATACATATCAATGTCCTAAATGGTAGATGGTTAATACTTTTATACTTGCAACCAAAATAATGGGGACATGTAAATCCTCATTTTTTCAAGGCAAGGAAACATTGTGACTCATGCAGGGCACAAGTATACATTTAAAGAATTCAAAGAGATTTTTGTCCTTTTAATGCTTAAATAAATCTGAATGTTATTAGAAGAATAAGCTGGCCCAAATCAAATATATCTATTTGCTATAAAAATTAATTATGTGTTCAGATTTAGCTGGCCTGCAAATGTAAAATAGATAAGATAAAAAGAGGTCTCCACAATTATTGATCACACTGTCTATTAAGAAATGGAAAATAAAATAACATTATTTAAAAGAATTTGACTTCCACATAAGAGTAGCATTATATTGAATTGTCTCTAAGTCCAACAAGAGAGAACATGAAATTATTGGGTGACTGTCACACTTAAAATCAGCAACAATTTTAAATTAATGTTTATAAGTAATTTGGCAAGCCTGTCTGAGCACCAGATTTGGTAATATAAAGCCAGCTACAATATACTTTTGGAAAGTTTTATAATTTATAACAGAGTTGAGGGCACTAGTGGGTTAACTATAAGAAGCCTCAGCCACTGGCAAATTATTTTTCCATGACCAGCGATAGCATTAAAATTTATATGTGCAGAATCAGGACAGTTTCACTCATCTTAGTAGTCATAAATTATAGTCACCAAACAACAGTTCTCTACAGAAATGCCTCTGTGAGACTTATCCTGCCTAGCATTCTTCTGGAGCCCTGACTGTATGGCACTGTCTCTGTGTTGTTGCATAGCTTGAATAAGAAATCAAATGCTCTAAATGTCCCAATTTCTCAAATAATGGATCTTGTGGTTTTCTCAGAAACTGAAATGCAGTGCATAGTATTTACTGACACAGGTCAAGGACAGAATCCATAAAGATGCAAAAGTTGTGTAGGAAACTGGTAGCAAATGCTGAGCCTCTGACATAAAAGAACTCAGAGTTTAAACTCTGTGAAATCAAGGAAAGTCCTTCTTTGAGAGACATGACCTCTTTTATTTTACTGCTAATCTATCAGAGTTGGTTTAACTTTAAAATGCTGTGAGAGGTTTGGAGAACAGATATTGAAGTTGATGTGCTATATCTCTACTGAGCTGTCCTGAGACCTTAGATATTTGTTTACCTGCTGTGATTGATCTCTATGAAATGGCCTTGGGTTGAGACACATTCAAAACATCTTCAGTACCTGTCATTTACACAGAAACAAATGAGACAGTAGGGCAGCCAAAACTTTGATGGAAAGAGGAAATCTGGAAAAGCCCTTCTAGAAAATTAAACCTGTGAATCAAGGAGCCTGTGAACATTGTGTTAGCTTCCACTCACACAGGAGCAACCAGAGAAGAGCATGAGGTACACTTGATAACATTCCCCAAGCTTTACACAATCTCATCAACATAGGGCAGCACAAAGGGTGAAAGAGAACCCCTGACCAGATATTGAAACATAAGATACAATGACCCAGAATTAATTCCTAAGAACACAGACTTAAAATCACACTTATCCGAGGCAAGACCAAGGTTATACCTCTTCAGGACCAATTAGAGAGACAACATGCTCACTACTTGGCTGAATATGTGTTATGACTTGAGTTTTGTTCTTAATTCATATGTTGAAATCCTGAACTCTGGACCTTAGAATGTGACCATAATTAGCGATAGGGTCTTTCTAGAGGTAAACAAGTTAAAATGAGGTCATTAGGATGAATCTTAATCCAATATGATGAGTGTCCTTATAAGAAGGCAATTTGAACGTAGACACAAGTAAAGGAAAATGATGTGAAGAGATATAATGAAAAGAAAGCCATCTATAAGCCAAGGAGAAATAACTGTAAAAAAAAATCTTTCCTTACAGTCCTCAGAAGGAACTCACTCTGCCAATACTTTGAGTCTGGGCTTCTCGCGTGCAGAATTGTGAGTTAATGAATTTCTGTTGTGCAGACCACCCAGCCTGTGTCACTTTGTTATGGCATTCCTATCAAACTAATACAGTGGCATAAAAGTCTGTAAGCAGTTTCCACTTCGATGGTGGCCTCCCAGGCACACGTACATTCAATGATGAAGGACAGTAATCTAGTTAAGTAAGGCGGAGGTTCAAGGAACAATTCTTTAAAAAAATGGCATATGTTGATCTAAGGCTGACCCTTAGCCAAGCTAATGATAAGACAGACTACAGACTTGGAGAAAATATTTGCAAAAGACACATGTGATATGGACTATTATCCTACATATACAAAGAAGTCTTAAAACTAAACAATAAGAAAACAAACAAACTGATTAAAAAATAATTTAAAGAGCTTAACAGATATCTCACCAAAAAATAAAAAGATAAAAAGATATACAGATGGCAAATTTTTGTTCTTTTGAGAAGTTAGGTCCTTTTGATCTGTCTTCAGGGTTGCACACTATTTTATTTCTCTAATCAGCTTTGAGCCTAAATAGTATTTTTAAAAATTTTATTCTACTTTCAAATTTAAAAATTTTATTTTCAAAAAAGTATTTTAATTTCTTTTGATATTTTATTTAATATTTTTTTATTTTAAAATTTTTCTTTAATTCTTTTAATATATACAATAGTTGTTTCGGTCTTTACCTGATAAATCCAATCTCTGGACCTGCTCAGAATCTGTCTCCACTGACTGCCTCTCTTCTTCTTCTTCTTCTTCTTCTTCTTCTTCTTCTTCTTCTTCTTCTCCTTCTCCTTCTCCTTCTCCTTCTTCTTCTTCTTCTTCTTCTTCTTCTTCTGGTTAATACTTTTGAGTTAAAATTTTAACATATTGAAAATACATGCTAACAACTGTAGTGCTAGATGACGGTTACCTTTCCTAAACTCAAACAGTAAATTTTTCCTTCTCTGCATTTCACAGAAGCTGGTATCTATGTTGTTCTCACACGTTCCTACCATTGCTGAATTATCCCAACCCTGTGGGGGCATCTCTTCCATTCCTGTGTAAATCACAGCTCTCTGCCAACCTCAGAACATGAAAAGCGAAGGGCTTCCCAGCCACTTCTTACAACATAGGCTCTGGCCCTTAACTTCAGTGGTTGGGTTACCAGCAGGAAGCAGAGGGCAAAGAAGATGATCTGATTGTTCTTAATTAATCCTCTCTGTGGTGTTCATTTGACAGAAAATGCAGTACATTTCCTGAACTTGAGATAAATTAAATCTACCCATTTGAAGAGTTAAATTTCCTCCAAGTACATCAGACTGTTATTAACTTTACACCCACCCTCACAAGTAAAGAGCCTAATAGTTTCCTGGACTAGACAACTTTGTGGAGAAAGTAGAATGCTGGGGTGAGGAGAATGGATGTTGTTGTTAAATGGATATGAAAAATGTTTTGGAGGGTTTAAAGAGTTACGAAGGTGAATGATGGCCATGGTCGCTCAATAATGTGAATATACTCCATGCCGCAGAGATACACACTTCGAAATTTATGACGGCAAAATGTTATGTGTATTTTACTACAATTAAAGTTATTTTAAAAATGCAAAAGAAAGACCACAATTTATAGGAGAAGAAGAGACTGAGTGTATGAGAAAGAAAAACGGAATGTGTTTCTTCCAATAATCCGGTATCTGGGATGTAAGTGGTTGTCTATGGTGGGGATGTTAAATAGGGAGGAAAAAACTGCCCAATACAAATACATAACTAAACTTATTAGGCAATTGGCAGTTTTTTGGTTAGAGTGATTTTTTTCCTCAGAGTTGAACTGAGAATACATTTGGTATTCTGGCCTTGGCTGGCGTAGCTCAGTGGATTGAACGCGGGCTGTGAACCAAAGTGTCGCAGGTTCGATTCCCAGTCAGGGCACATGCCTGGGTTGCAGGCCACGACCCCCAGCAACCGCACATTGATGTTTCTCTTTCTCTCTCTCTTTCTCCCTCCCTTCCCTCTCTAAAAATAAATAAAATATAAAAAAATATAAAAATAAAAATAGCATAATATTAAAAAAATACATTTGGTATTCTATATTAAGACAATTTCTGTGTATAGTTAAGTAATAAGGTAAAGTGCATTCTAAACAATAAGGTAAACTCCAAATTAATTTTGTAACATTTCAGAGACTTATCTGAGGCATTACCTAATAAGATGTTTCCTCCTTTTAAAACTAATATATAAGCACATGAAAAGCTAATCTTATATTTCTTATCATAAAGGTATCCTTATACACTCAGCTACCCTCCTGTGAAGAGAGATGATAGTGTTTTTGAATGAAATTTTATGAAATTACTCTTGAAACTGCCTTAGGAGCAGAACAGCTGTGCATGATTAATGTTATTATAATAAATACTATGAAAATTTTATAACAAATTGTCAACTGCCATTACCTGATACCAAAATAACTTATCACTTTTTAATTTCTTAATTCATAATGAATAGTTATCAACCTAATTAATTGCTTTAAGATTATTGAATTAATTGCCATTTTGATTTAGTTCATTAGCCAGACCCTCATATACTTGTAAAAACTATATTTTAAGTCTGCAAATCAACTACCCTCTTTTGAAACAATGGACTTGTGACAATATCATATTGATGTGAATATTTTATGTAGATTCTTACAAACTTTAATTAACCTTATTGAACTTTAGGAATAAAATTCGCAATGTTTCTACTCTATTACCTAATAGATGTGCAATCCAGACACTTTTGTACATAATGCTAGGAGAGATGTTTTACACATTTCATATCTTTTCCCTCCCATCATTCAGAGAAACTACATTTATCCATCTTATGTGAAAGGTGGCTGTGGAAAGAGGCACAGCTGCATTGTTACCCCTTTGAGACATTATGTTGTCACTTGACTATCATCGCTCAATGTTGAAATTCAAATGTCTGTGATGCATATTAGGGTGATGCATTTTATATGTTTACACCTTTTTCATGTATTAGTGACAAAAGTATTAGTTAAAGAAGGTTTGCACAGTCGCTATCCCCTTCTTCGCAAGTAATTTATGGTTTGAGCACTCATTTTTTTTACTTGTGCATTCCATAAAGACATTATCTACGGGGGTCAGAGCAGTTTTGGAGACTCGTGTGATTACAAAAGAAATGGAGACAAATGCAGGAATTGGTACAAGTTTTTACAGAATTGAAGTACAGAAAACCTTCTTGAGGATTTTTGATGTGAGGGTGGCAAGATTGCTCTAGAATAAGAAGAAAGTATGTAAAAGAAGGAAGGACGATCAGCAGTTCTCTGTTTCTCTGTCTACAGCATTTGAACTACGTTGTCAGATTCTTACCATTTAAGAGTGACTGTTGCTGCTGGGCTCTGAATTGCTGACTGAAAGTCTATTCTGCATGTAGTCAAATCATGTCTCACTGCCCCACGATCACATTTTGAGGATTTCTAACTAAGAGTAGTCTTAATTATGGCAAGTAATTGTACTATCCGCAAATGCGTTACTCCCAGATGAGAGGTTGGCAAACTGTGGAGCACTTCACAGTTCACTGAAGCAATGCCTTTATTCTTTAATTTAATTTTCCAACAAGTTTGCATTGCACCTAGAAACACACAATCTTCATGAAGTTCAAAAATAGTAGAATGTCTGGCCCTGCTGCACCTAAGATGCTCATCACATCTGGAAATTAGGTTGGATCAGCGCTCTCTACCTGCTGAAGCACCCGGGTGTGCTGTTAAGCCCTTGGAGGAAAACACGGTGGGTGTGGGGTGGCCACCACTCTTGCCCTCCCATCATGCCCTGCTGCAATCTTCAGGGGTTTCCCGAGGATGGCAGACATATCTGTTGTGCTCCAGTGACACCTTCTATGTAATTTTACTCTCTTATGGTTTTCCCTACAATTTAATATACTTTTAGTTTCCTAAAGTAATGCAGAGAGAAGAGTTTATTAAGAGCATGTTCCCTGGCTGTAAGGAAAATTTAAATGAGGAGCGGAGACATTAAAATCATTACTCACATTTTCTGTGACTGTGCCATCCACATGTATGCCGAGATGGCAGTTCTCTCTTCAGATCTGTGCTCTGGGTTTAGTCAGAGTGTTGCTTTGCTTAAACCACATTTTTAAAAATAGCACCTGAGGACTTCTTTCTCAGACATCACATTCTGACAATTCGTGGAACTGAAACACTGAGCTTACTATGTATTAGTATGCATTTGGAGGACTTTTAAGAAGTTAAAGACAATGAGAAACACCTTATTCCTCAGGAAATATTGTTCTGATGACCAAGCCATTTCCCCTACTATGAATTTGGTCATAAATTGGCATATACTATAAATCAGGCCACAGTACATTGTATGCATGACATTTTTGGAAAAGTCTTTATTACTTTCAGGGAAGACATTTGGGGGGCCACACATTCATTTCCTGCTAGATGAAATGGTTGAAGTCATGCACCCTGATTACTACTGGCAACCATCCTACGAGCATCTGGTGAATTTGTCTTAGACTGAACCTGGAAATGGGGTTGACAGTTTCAACAAAAGACAGCATGAAGACATGAAGAAGGAGAGTCATAGATCCTGAGTGAATCATGACACTCTGGAGCTATTGGCAATGGTCAAGGTGTGAAGGCTAGTTTTCAAAACAAGTTTAACAACCACTCATCTAGGAGGTAACTGAGTTAGCTCTAATTTTGCCAAAACTGATAAATATATTCCCAATGCCTTTATATACAGATCCGTGTATTATGCTCCAATTATTATTTTATACTAGAACGTAGATTGTTTTACATAAAAATGGTTGTATTTTTCTTTATATGAAAAATGGAAGCATGGTGAGAAAAGGAGTAAGAATCATTGAGTACTTTGACATTTCAGGGTCCTTATGTTACACTGACAATGGTACTTATCTAAGTTATCAGCTATGACTTACCAATTAGGAAAATCCAATTTTCGGAGACATTTATTAAGTCAGTAGCATTCACGCAGATGTAGAGTTTATTTACATTTTTACCTTGTTTATATGAAATAGTTTCCATCTCAATGACTGATCATGATCTACCTGCAGTGGAAAGTACTCACTCCTTTGTTGGTGGATTCTGTGTTACATGAGGCTTATATTCCAGGGTTGTTTTCAAATTGGTAGCTATTATTGAATTCCCATTAAACTACAAACAAGGCTGGACGTCTCCAACCTGTCACTTTAGCGCTGTTTAAACTTTACGTCTTTTTCATAGTAAAGTTATTAATATAATACGTTCAGGAATAGTAATGATGAAAAGAATAGAAATTGGGCTTTTGTACATTATTTAGGAAGCTTTTTGGGGTGGGATAGATTTCATCACAAATACAAAATCATTCAAGTCTGTAAGCGTTTGCATTATTTATTCTATATTTTTGGAAACAAGTTGAATCCAGCACTTAGTTACCTGCATTATGGTAGAAACATGCATTGTAATATCAGGTACCCATTCAATACAAGAAAGTCAGCCCATTTATTGTCATGGAATTTATGTCTATGTCATATTGTTAAGTAAAAATGCAAATCATGTTAATAAGCAAAATGATTATAAAATGTGTAAATATATTAATTATATATTTTACAGTATATGTAAATGCACAGAAGGTGTTTACCTCGCATGATATCTTTTTGTTTTTACTTTTATTGCTATAATATTTTATATATGATTTTAAGGGCTTTATTCTGGTTTTAAATTTATTTTCCCTAACAATGGTTCTTAATTTTTTTCCTCACAAATCTCTTTGAAGATACAATGAAAATGATATCACTTCTTCCTCAGAGACTGTTTTAAAATATTTCAGTGGCTAAGAAATTATAACTGCCAGCACTGATGATTTCTGATTTAAAAATAAATATGCCATGCTATCCAATGGAAGAATTACTCGTACACGAGTACTACAGCAACACCAGAGTCATTATGTTTATTCATTTACTCAGCAGAATAACTGAGGCTGAATATGTATTAGGAACTATTCTCGGAATTAATGATAGTGAGAGAGACAAGGCAAAGTCCATAACCTCATAAAACATTCTGTGGTGGAATAGATGATGCAAATAAATAAAAGCAAATTGCAAGGCGAGGTGCTGGCATGGTATGAATGAAAAATATCTGGATAATAAGTGAATAAGAAAATAAAAGAGACAGGGTGATGTAGGATTTTTTTTTTGAGAACTTAGCCCAAAAAAGAATCTGTGATTATGTGAAAATTGAGTAAAGATCTGTATCAAGTAATAGACTGATATATGTCCAAGTATAAATATCTAAATGTTTTTATTCATGTTTTGGTTTTTCTTTCTATGTACTATATCATTATAAAAAGAAATATCCTATTTTGACCTCTGACCATGGCATAATTTGATGTTTTCCTCAAGACAGCGAACATTTTGTTCTCTAAAATAAAATTTCTCTACAAGTAGAAAAGTCTGTATATTTCATGAAGAGACAGAATGTTTACAACACTAAGTCAATTCTCCTGCTGACTTGCCCATTCATGGCTGTGCTTTGTTTGTTTGTTTGTTTTTGTGTTCATTTTTTCTTTTTTAGTTTTTGTCCAGCCATTGTATCAGAATGCATGGAAGTGAAATAGGCGTGTTCATTGTTCTTTTTCATTATTTAAGAATATTATTCCTTTATTTTTAAGAACATTAGCTCTTTTAGAGTATTCTTTTAGTTTCAGTAATTCCATAATTATCAAAAATATTTGCTGCTGACTCACTGAATTTCCATTAGTACTCTCATAATATTTGGTGAATTGATGAGTTACATATATAATCTATCCAACAACTTGTCTCTATGCCTTGACCTCCTCATTTTCTCGTATTTTTTCATCACTTCAGTTCAAACATTCTTATTTGGGCCAAATATGCTGCCTCCAAAAATGTTGATTTTGAACTTTCACCCTCTTAACATTCTCTCTTATCTTTACAAATAATTTAATTCAGACAAACTACATCATGCATCAGGATTATTCAGAGAGTCTGTTACAACAGAGATTCCTAGAACTTGCTTCCAGAGTTCTGATTCAGTAGTTCTAAGGAAGGATCTCAGAATTGTTTTTCCAAAGTCCTTAGGGAATACGATGCTACAAGTTTATAGATGACATTCTGAGATCCACTGCTCTAGACAATGAACCCCTTTCATCCTTACAAACACATGACCCATCCCTTCAAGCATCTACTAGCCCTTCCCCTTGCCCTAAGTGCCTGGTATGATCTGACTCCTAACACACGTTGTGTCCTTTGTGCCTCACCTAAACAGCATGAACTGCCGGGTTAGCCTCAATCCTACTGTTCCTAATTGACTCATTGTCCTAATTTGTAAAATGTTGAAATTGAATATGTTACCCCATCCTCTACCCCTTCTAAGGGTTACTGATTGTTTCTGTAAAATTAAAATGATGTTAAGGTTGCTATAGCTTTAAAACCTAAAAGCAGTATAATTAACAAGGAGAATTTCAACAATATAAAAAAGATTGTAGAGGCCTGAGAACCATGGAGCTCTTGAATAAAAAGATGAATGTGAAATGGACTCAAAACCACAGAGATTTTTCTTGCCAAAGTTCACTTGGAATGTATAATCAGATACCCTGGGCATAATCAAATAACTTCCACAATCTGTAAGACTGTTTCAAATTGGGAGAAAACAAGAAACCAGGGACAAAATTTCTAATGCACAATTTGATAGCATTTGATTCTATGAAGTAATTATTAATATTCAACTAAATATTTTAGGAAATTTTAATTATGCCAACATTATCTAATCATTTTTAAAAATCTGACATACATAAGGAATCAGCAAGTTTTTTGAAAAAGTTAAAATACTGCAAGTAAAACCATGTGGATCAGCATTTTTTGTTCTTAAATTGTCTTGAAATATTCTCTGAAAATTTTCAATTGGTATATTTTACATTAAAAATCATACATGCATATTTAGATGTTTCCATGTACTTATAATTCTGATCTATGACAGATGTGAAACCCTTGAAATATATTTAAAATCATATAAATGGTAGCTACTTATGTTAGGAAAATAATTAAAGTACCATTTTTATTTCAACCTTCATTTCAAAATGCATGTGTGAGTATTCTCTTTGACAGCTAGTGGACTTTGGATTGAGGAAAACACAGTCGCGTATTGGCTGTCCCCTGATGCTGTCCCTATTTCATTTTTTACAGTACATTGAAATCATATATAATCAAGTGTCATGATTTACATTTTCAAAAATGAATCAAAATCAAGGAGCTTATTATTGATAAGTGACTATTGAATTTATATAAAGTCAAATTGGCTTAACATGTAATCCTAAATGCATATATTCTAGCAAACTTTAACTCTTATACTTATTTATGATATATCATACAAAAATGAGTGAATGCTACATCACAGCTCACAAAAGAAAAGAAAACAAATATTACTCAAGTATTTACCATGACTGTACCAAGCACTGCATGTTAAGGGTTTCATGAACTTCTAACATTTTTGATAATACAGGATTTATTTTCCCTGCCATATGGTATTTAACATCATAGAAGAATCATATCATTAGACAAAATATTTTTTTCCAAAAAACTTGGTTTCGCTTTTTGTCTGAGAATATTTGTCATAAATTTTCATCACATTTTATGAGCCTCAGGATAACTGTGACTTTTTCAGTCTTTACAAAGAAGAGAACAACTTTGAATGATAGCTCCATAATTTTCTTCTATTCCTCTTTAGCTATTAAACTGAATGCTTATAATGAAAATCATAATTTAGCTCTTGTCTTAGGAAAATTAAAAAAACTAATGAGAAAGAAGCTTTGTTTGAATGTTACATAAAAATCTTTAGTTGCTCCTTTAAGATCTACTTTCATTTCAGACTAATCTCAAGTAAGTCCTAGAGTCACTTTTCCATTAAAATCCATTTTTTACACATTCATGCTACTTGAATATTTTTCCTGCTTCCTCAATATCACTTTCCTAATAGATTCAATTGTTTAAAAATTACAAATAAGCATTTTTTCATTTTGTACTCCTGTTTATTTTTATAGCTCATTATTATTTAAGTAAAATTTAGTTCTAAACAACACTTTATTTAATTGGAGAAGATGCTATATAATGTAAAATTCACTATTACCTGAAAAAGTACAAATACTCCCATTTAGATGTAGGTCAGAAAAGTCAACATAAACTGTGGGTCATGCACCTTTTAAATTAGGCTAGCTCTACCGTTCTGTGCCAGTGTAGTCCTGGGTACGACTGGGGCTGCCCTTATCTATGAAGCTGCCAAAGCCTGAGTTTTGAAGCGAGCGAAGGGAAGACACAAGCTGCCATCATTTGGGTCTATAACAAAAAGACCTGGGCCACAAGAACCCTTTTTCTGGGTTGATTCCATTTCATCAATGCTTTGTCCCTGAGATAAGGAAGTACGGTACTAGTAAGTGACTGCTAGTAAGTGACAATGCCCTTGGCCACCCAGAGCCCATGAGTTCAACATCAAAGGCATTGAAATGGTTTCCTCACCTTCAAATGCAATGTCTCTAATCCATCCTCTAGAGTGGGGTTGATTAGAACCTTTGAGGTTTATTATATGTGGTACTCTACAGGAAGGACTGCCAACACCATGGAAGCAAACTGCGATAGAGAGACCACAATGGAAGCCTGGAAGGATTACACCTTTGAAGATACCATTATTTTTAAAGAAAAAGCCACACACATCATCCAGCCAGAAGTAAGAAAGCCCTGCTGAGGAAAACTGTGCCCAGAAATTCAGGACCAAGAAAGAGGTTGTGGGTATGGCAAAAATGTGGGGGGTGACTATTCTCAAGATATGTAACTTGAGGAAATTCAAGAATGAATAGACACTGCACCAGAGGATTTAACAGGAGAGAATTTGATGGAGATGAGTGCTTCTGAACCCGAGCCAGATGACGAGGAAAAGGACATAGGAGAAGCAGTGCCAGAAAACGGACGGATGTCAGACAATCTATCAGAAGAGCTTCAATTATTCCAGACTCTTTTTCACTTTTTTTTTAAAGATATGGACACTTCTATAAGTGTTCTGAAACTAAAGCAGAGTGGAAAAAGGAGATTGATACCGTATAGAATAGAAATGTTTTCAGAGAAATGAAACAGCAAAAAGTCAGACAGAAATCAGTGTATTTGCTACAGTTGCGCCGAGTGTGTCAAACTCTCTGGCCCCCCTTTCCACCTCCTCGGCCTCTTCCGACTCTGCCACCCCCGACACAGCCCGGCCAGTCCTCCTCTTCCCCCTCCTGTTTAGCTTCCTCATTGTGAAGATGATGAAGGTGAAAACTTACTCTTATGATGGTCCCCTTTCACTTAATGAACAGTGAATTATCATGTCATAACAATTAATAAATTTATCTATTGTGTGTGTCTTCATGTGAAAATCTAGTAACTATACAGCAAGAACTGTATGAGAGGTTTTTGTGTTACCATCATCATCATCAATCATCACTTAAATAGTTTTGTGTGCAAGACTTGTATGAAAGTGTATGTTACCTATTCTTGCATAGGCATAAGGTGAGTGATAATTAAATAAATTAATAATTTGTTAGTTTTACTACTTTTATGTAACTTTGCTTTCAGAGAATTACGTTAAAGTACAGTGTGACCCCCTCTGTCTCATAATTGGAGAAACTGCTTATCAAGCTATCTTCACAGGTGAGTGGCTTTTTAAAAAATGTAACAATGTTTTCAATACTATACTATGAATATAACTATGATGCTATATCCCATATAAATTTGATAATGATTCACTAATTTGCGATAGGCTAGGTTACCATGAAGCAATCATACCAATTACATGAGGCTACTGAAAAGCAATCATATAGTTGCTTCTTCATTATCAATGAGTGAATCATTGTACCTATAAATAAATATGTATTTATTTTACACATTTTTATTTGTGATGTTTAGAGTTAGTAATACATATAACATTTACAGTGTTTTGAATGATATAAGACAATATAAGATAGGTACTGACAGAGGATTCATCCCGTAAACAGATGATGCAAACTTATGCTACAAATAAATACAGCACAGTACTATAAATGTACTTTTTCTTCCTCATGATGTTTCTAATAATGTTTTTTCTCTAACTTACTTTCTTGTAAGAATACAGTGTAAACTACATAAAATGGACAAAACATATGTTAATCAACTCTTGATGTTCCCCGTAAGGCTTTTTGGTCAACAAGAGGCTATTAGAAGTTAAGATGAGAGGGAACCTACAGTTATATTTGGACTTTTTATGCTATAGGGGTCTGCACCCCCAACCCCTGTGCTGTTCAAGGGTCAAGTGTGATTTGAAATACATAATAAGGAAAGCCTCATTAAATAAACTTACAAAGACGAACTGTAAAACAGTACTTCTAGAGTTCTTGCAAAATTGAACAAGGTGATGTTTACCATGATATTATGAGATTTCTATATGGATACTCCTATGAATTTTTTCAAATTTGTGAACTATATATAAGAACAGAAATACCAAATAATGTGCTATTTTCTAGTCTACCAATAATACACATTACATAGTCAACAGTAGACCCTAAACTTGAACCCCGACCAATCCAGCTGAGTAGCTACTTCACTAATTTTACTGAGCCCATTATCTGTCATGATCAGAAAGTACAGACTTTAAAAAAGGCTAGTTCTTAGCATGAAGAAATTTAAATTATGACAGAAATATTGCAAATAGAGCAAATAGACCTAGGGAAACCATCTCCTCAGTAATCTGGGTATTTGTAGGTTGAGTAGGCATACGCCATCTGTCCGTTCAGACTTGGGGACTGTATGACAGACAAACATTTTAGGAGGTTTTGACAAGTTTTTGTATAATGAGATGAGACATTCAAGGAGACAAGAAAACAATTTATATAACATAGCTTGGAGAGATATGGAGCAGGATAGAACATTGGTGCAACATGAATGAATTATGATTTTTAATTGTGACTACTACTAACAAAGATTATTTTTTAAGGTGTGTTATAGGCATTTTGCCTGCAATTTAATCTCAGCATCTCATCATTGCAGTTAGTGGTTAGTGCAGTTAGCCCAATAAATAATGGTTTTATTTTGTCAACTTCCAACATGCAAGGGGCACAGCTGTTCTAGTGACTTTATAAATAAAGTCAGAAGTCCTTTCATAGATGTGGCTCTTGATGGTTGGGATAAATATGCATGGGTGTATGTGAAACGTGTGACAGTTTAATACTTTTAATTTTCTATGACATGTTTCCATTAATCCATTTTTAAATTCCTTTTGAATATTATTTGTAGGTGTTTCTCATCTTCCCAGCAGTTAGCTAAAAATAAATGTAAATGGTGCTTTTTGTTTTGTTCTTGTTACCAGTACTCAGAATAAAGAGTTTAAATAACATGGGGAGTAAGTGGGGTTTTACAATAAGTAATAAGCTGGGCCTGTACCAGGAAAACATTATAAGTAAATCTTTCCTTGCCATTTTGATAGATTAATGGGTGTACTCCTATTTTCTATTCTGAATAACAAATTGAAGTTTCACAATGAATTTGTGTAGTGACAATTCTAAACTTGTCATTAGGGGAAAACATATGCTTGTAAAGGGGTTTGGCTGAAAGTCAAATGTAAGCTTTTCTGAGTTATTGGAACCCAGGCATCTGTTCTAACACATAAGATGCTTGTGGGAAAATGTTTAAAATAAACACCCCGAGAACTGTGGGAAGGTTAAATGAATGTCCTCTGGTGACCCTTCCCCAGGAGTATATCAGTCACAGCTTCACAGAAGCTTCAAGGCATCAAGAGGAAACCACAGAGCTGTAAAGAAACAAAGAAAACAACACTTTTAATCCCAACATGAAGTCCAAGCTACTCACAGCACCAGAATCACTTGTGCAGGAAGTGTTAAATTATACATGTTTAAAAGTGTAATGATGTGTAAAAAGCATTGATTCTGAATATTTGCTTACTTGCCAAGTAAAAACAGGCAAAAATTTTTATAGGGTAAGATTTTTAATTTAAGTACATTTTATAATTAAATATCAGTCTCTCTTATACTACCGATAGACAATAAATCCCTACTTTATATAAAATATATATGAAATATTTTAATGTATTTTAGTCATAAATTTTCAGAACTAAAACTTTCAAACTTTTTATATTAACATTTTTGTTGTATATACATTAATTTTTAACTTCACCTGCTACTGTATGTCTCCAAGTATAGGTGCCAGTATGAAACTAACTAAAAAAGTTTTTTATGTGTTAGAATGAAGAGATAATTTTAAATCAAAGAAGTGAAATGGTCATTCAACTCATTGGCTAATAGTCATTTACATTCTTTAAGATTACATAATTGGTAGTCAAATACTTAGAATTACATAAATAGTAATCACGTACATAAATAGTAGTCAAATCATTATAATAAAAAGTAGGAAAAGAAGCATTAGCAAGTATACATTTAAGTAAAAACTGGCATAAAAGCAGAAGTAATATTCAAATTTGAAACTCTCACTGGGTCCCAATACAATATATGTGTTCTATCAAAAAATGAAAGATATATTTTATGAACTTATTATGACTTTTTAAGAAGTGTTGAGAATTTTTGTTATATATGAGGTCATTAAAAGAGAAATGTTTAATATTGTGAGGAAGATGATGGAGTCTCTTCTTGTTTCAGCTCAAGGAAGCAGTGGAGAAAATGTTTCCTTTTTTTTTATTGTTGTTCAAGTACAATTGTCTCCATTTTCCTCCCACCACTCCCTCCATCCCAGCCATCCCTACCTCCCACCCTTGATTCGACCACTCTTTGGCTTTGTCCATGTGTCCTTCGTAGATATTCCTAAAAACCCTTCCCCTCTTTTATCCCCATTATCCCCTTGCACTTCCCTCTGGTTACTGTCAGTTTGTTCTTAATTTCAATGTCTCCAGTTATATTTTGTTTGCTTGTTTGTTTTATTGATTAGGTTACATTTATAGATGAAATCATATGGTATTTGTTTTTCACTGCTTGGCTTATTTCACTTAGCATAATGCTCTCTAGACCCATCCATGCTGCCTCAAAGGGTAGGAGCTCCTTCTTTCTTTCTGCTGCGTAGTGTTCCATCATGTAATTGTACTATAGAGATTGCCAAGGATTTGTGAATGTGTTTTGCATGTGGATTGATCTAATCTGACAGAGCTAGAATGCTTGTGAACCTAAAAGGAAGTGAATTATTTGAAAACCCAGACTTTAATCAATCAGCACTCATTACCACATTCCACAAACCATATATCAGAAAAAGTATCAGGTATGCCCTCTTTTGATATAAAACCAGGATAAGCCCCTTATTGAAATAACAGGTGAAGTATAAATGAAAAAAATGTTGGGAGAGCCAGAACACAGCACCATTGCTATACTTGTGTCCTAGATACATCTATGTGTGCCATGTTTTCTTAGTAATAAGAAAGTAATAACACATAAAGAGTTTTACTAGGCAGGTATCACTATCTTCTTTTATACAGAGCCCCATAGAGATTGGAGCTGTCCTGATATTCTAGGGTTCTGTGGAGTTTTAAATTTATGCCTGCAAATTTTTGACACTCCTCCCACTGAGAATTCCTGACCCTCAAATATGGATGGATGGGTTTGAAACTGTATAACCGATAGAGTATAGAGAAAACAACACAATGCAATTTCTAAGTCAGGCCAGAAGAGACCAGATGGCTTCAGCCTTCCTATTTGGATATTTGACCCAGGAAAAGTCAGTGGCCATGTCAGAGGCCTGACACTCCATGTTGGAGAGCCGTGTGTAACTTCTCTGATCACATCTCCCATATGACAGCCAGCATCAACACCAACATATAAGTAAGTCACCTTAGATATCCAGCCCATCCTGACTTGTGGATGACCACAGACAGCTGACACCTAACTGCACTACATGAGAGACCCATGCAAGAGACAACTGCCTAGACAAGCTCTTTCCTAGTTCCTGCCTTTTATAGGTAGAGTTCTAAGATAGCTCCAGAAAACACAGCTGTGTTTTCTGGAGCTTCCCCTTAGGTGAAGGCAAGTTTTGTCAATATGATATAATACTCATTCCCTTGATTATGCCATGTTCTACCACACAAAGGTAATAAGATAGTCACTCCTGTGAGTATATTTTACAAGATTCTCTGATAGCATAGTGGACAGAGAGCTCTTCTGTTGGCTCGGAAGATGGAAGCTGCCTTCCTTGACCCTGAGTGAAGAGCCCAGCTATTTTATGTCCAGACCCCAGAGCCAAAATAATTTTGTAATAATAAATGGTGTTGTTTTATGTTCCTTAGTTTCTGGTAATTGTGTGGTAATGAAGAATAAATAGCACTGGCTCATAAAATTATGAGAAAGGTAAGCTAGATATTTTAGGTTGCTAATTTTTTTTGTAATTTGTTACAGCCATTAGTATACAGCACTGAATTGGGGATGATTTATAATACAACGATAATGAAAAGAAAGCTCTGTTCCATTTTACCTTGCTTCTCTTGAGAAAGGTAGAACATAGGTCCTTCCCCAGAATCTGCAACACTCAGGGAAAAGGACAACTTAGAGGATTGATCATCCTTAGATGATCTATAGGATTCAGATCATTTCAGGAAAATATATCATGAAGGTAAAGAGAAAAACACAAGTCACATATTTTTCTCTATGAACTCGTTTATGTATTTGCCATAAGAACTCTTAAAAATATCGTCCACGAATTTATGACAGAGAAGGCACTGAGTTCCTTAACTCAGCAACTTATATCCTGTAGTTCCTTCAGCTCTGCAGGTGTCTCTTGCACAGCTCTTGACACAATGTCAGGTTTCTATAAAGATGTGGATGTCCTGTAGATTTGCTATCCTGTAAAGACAGTGGCTTTCTTCATTTCGAGTTCTATCATAATCACATCACTCTTCTTCTTCACTTGTCCAATAGGCTGCTTCCCCCACTCCTGTGGCCGGAGCAACTTTGTCTGTAGTGTCCCTACCCCAAAAGCGTATTTGGTTCTCAAGCAAAATCTCATTAGGCTTTTGGCAATTATGTATTCAAAAAGTTGAATGGTTAACAGTACATGAGGTTTAAATAGATATGTGGCTTAAGTAGATAAGCTTTATAGAATATTTTAAAATATGTTGGAGTTAAATTAACATCACAATTTGTTCTTATCCCATTCATTTCCTATGTCAGTTATAAAAAAATTACCACAAACTGGATAGCTTAAACAAAAAAAAAGAAAAATTTCTCTCACACTTCTGATGCTAAAAGTTGCCAAATCAGGATGGCTGGGCCTCGTCCTCAGGCTGGAATCTCAAAAAGAGAACCTGCTTCATGCCTTTCTCTCATTCTCTGATGTCTCTGGCAACGTTTGACTTGTAGACACATCACCCAGTCTCTGCCTTCTCCCACAATAATGCGTTCACACTGCCTTCCTTCTCTGGGTCTCTCTCTTCATGCCTGTTCTCGTCTTCTTATAAGGACACAAGTCATATTGAGTTAAGGGCCCAGTGTACTCCATTATGACCTCATTTTAATCGGCATCTTAATTATACCTTCCAAGACCCTATTTCCAAATAAGTTCACAATTGCAGGTACAAGGGGTAACGATTTGAACATAGCACCTGGGGAGACATAATTCAATGCCCACATAACCATCAAATATGTTGCCAAGTGAAGGATAGTGTTAAGGTTTAGACAACACTTTGAATAAGTGGTTTGCACATTCCATGTAGGAGCGACTTGATGATTGATAAAATGTTGATGGTAGTTGGTATAAGCATTTTAATTGAATCATTATTACACCTTACCATATATACCGTTTTTTTTTTTTTTTTAATCAGGAGTATCCTCTATGTTCCTAGGGTCATTTGGATAGTATTAAATTTCATTTTTTATTATTGGTGTCCTAAGAAGTCATGTAAAAGTTCTGACTATAGTTTCTTGAATATATTTTTGAAACTTCTATAATAAAGGAAAAAAAAGATAATAGGGAAGTAGTAAAATTGGTGAAAACTAAAATAATCACCTCAACACAAAGAATTTCAAAAAAATAAACACGTAAAACTTTTCAAATATAAGTGCATGGACACACATACATACAAATATACATATATGCACACATATAATTTATAGAAACATATTTGGCTAATTTATTATGATATTTACATGGTACTATACAAAAATATACATTTCATTAATATGGAAAGCTATGCTCACTTGATCTACATGAAGGTTAATCCTTATAATTATTGTCATCCTGACTTGTCCAAACATTAGTGGTCCAAATTTTCATTTTTGAGTCAAAATAATTTACAAGAGCCTAATATCTACTAAATATATAGACACACCATTAAAGTTTCTTACTTTGTATGTTTTGTCTTAAAATTCTATGAGTTTAAAATATCTGAAAGTATGGACAAGATGGTACAGGAGGTTGTTGGGTAAATCTCAACTTCCTTATGGAAGAGTTTTGCCACGGCAAATCACTCCTTTTGATCCAGATGGAGGGAAATGGAGAAACGGCACAGATTAAATTCTAACCTTGCGCTTGCCGAGAAAATCCCTGGATCAACTGTGTTTCATGAACCAAAAACTTCAGCATATGCAGGTTCGTGCTATTTTTCTTATAAAAAACATTCCTCTGTGTCTGAGGGAGACTTAGCAAATATAGAGTCTGTTGTTCCATAGCTAACTCTCGATATGAAATGTTTTTATTCCCCAAGGAAAGGAATGCTAGTTAATGTCTATTTATTTAAAGTAGAAATGCAGAAATACATAATTTAAGATGACTGGGATGCTCATTTATGTGCCCATAAATATTTGAGAGGAAAATGTCCTTCCATTCATGTGCACAAACATACACACAGAAGCTCAATATTTAGATGACCTGCCAGAGCTTCTGCCACCTTTATAGGATTGTTAATCCTTTCAGGCCCTTATTTTCATGGTGTTAAAGTTTATCTTGACTTTATGGCTTTAACAGGTGTTCAGTCTGCCAACTTACATTATCGTTACTCATTAGCCACCATCATAATTGTTTCTGAAACAGATTTTCCTATGATATCTGTGATGTAAAAATAAACATTAAGTTGCTTCAATTGTATTTTCTTTTTCTATTAGCATTTCAAGCTGTTAGATGTGTCTCTGATAGAACTTTTTAACTTTTAAAACCTACCAAAACAAGTTTTTAAAAACATAGCTTTTCCTTCCACACTGTGGCTGTAGTATATTAAAGAATTAAACTCATTTCAGATCATTGAACTTTAAATATTAAATGAAAACAGAATGTTTTTTATTCTTCTCTTTCTTTCACAATGATTACTGCCCCATCTTTACATTAATGAGGTTTTACTGTGTGGCTCTTGTGTGTATTGATTTAAAAATCTTTAGTTGCTTTCTGTTAAGAACAACTGAGAAGAAATTGCTTTGCTCTTTCTTCCATATTTTCTTGCTTATGTCAGTCCTAAATAATAAGCCCATATAAGAAGGAAGTGTGATTTTAAAATACACTGTGTATTAGAAATAGTGGCATTTTGTCATTCTAGATTACCTCCTTGCTAATATAAGAACTATGTAGTATGCTAGCTCAAACACAAACCGGGATCCAGGATCAGATGTAGAGTTAGTTCAGTTTAAGTTTTGATCAGACAATATTCTTCTTACCTCCTCCTACAGAACGCATTTTTCATGTTTGCTTTGTGACTTGTCTTTTTTTCCTCTTTTTTAGTAATTGGAGCATAAATATCCTTCAGATTTGTTATAAAATAGAGAAATCAACTCTTAGTAATCTTTTTCTTTTGCATTCCACTTATCTGGTAGAACAGAGTGGAGTGGGGGATTAACTGCTATCAGTTTTCCTTTGGGAATATTAGAGGAAGAAGAAAAACCCCCAATTCCCTTTCTAGTCCTGGTTAGATAGTATTTTCCTCTTTATCCTGTGTCACAACCCTCTCAGCCACTTGCCCTTCTCTGAATTGTAGGGACCTCATTCTGTGGTTTAACTAATCATATTGCCACCTAGAGTGGTCAAAGAATTATATGCTATCCCTCTCTTCGTTTCTCTTTATATTTCAATTAATTAATCAATCAATGTAATGATGATTATGAACAAAGGTGCTCACAAATTTTTCCCCATTTTGGGAAGAATTATATGTTACAATTTATTTTTCTGTTGTTGATGCACAATTGTTTTTGTCACTTTAACCTACTATAAATAAAGCTACTGTGAATATTTACTATGGACATAAGTGCAAGTTTTCTAGACATATATGCCAAGGTGAAATTGCTGGGCTATTATTATTGATATTCACATTTTAGTTGCATTAGAAAGTGTCAAATTATTTTCCAAACTGCTTATAATCTTTTCTCCTCTGCCACTACCACTACAATGGGTGAGAGTTTTAATAGTTCTATGTCCTCACCAACCCTTCAAAGTAACAGACTTCTTAGACTTTGCTCATCTGCTGTGTATAGTAGTATTTCCTTGATGTTTTATTTACATTTCCCTATTTATAAGGAGACAGGGACTTTTTCATTAGTTCTTAGGCAATGTGAATTTGCTTTTATGTGAAGTGCCTATTCAAATCTCTTGATCTTTTTTTAACTGTCTTTCTCATATTGAACAGTAAAAAATTTATATGTAAAATCTGTAAAATATCTATATATTATGTTTCTGATTGCCTTGTCAACAATATATGCACATACTTCATAAATCCTGGGCCTTTTCTTGACATCATCCTGTTCATGTAGTCTCAGCACGTGAGCAGTCCTCCTCTTCTCAGTTAGGGCCTCCACTCCATCTCTGGATGCTCACCGTTTTTATCTGCTCAAAAAAATGTCCTTCTTACGTCAGCTATTTTCCCATGCACAATCATTCTCTTCCCTTTAACTAAATCATTCCTTTAGTTTTCAAACATGCTTTATTATCAAGGACTTTGGTGCTGCCTGTTGAACAAAGTAGTGTATGTGACTGTCACATTTGAAACAGTTTCTGTCAACTTATTCAACAGTCATGTTGTGGGTACAGTACCTAGGTGGTATTTCTTCTTTCTCAGCTACTCAAATGTGTTTTCGTAATTTTTGTTGTAGGTCTAAACCTGAATGTGAGTAAATAAAATCTAAAAGTCTTGTCTTGCTGCAAAAGCCTAAAGACACTGTATTAGAAGAACAAACATATACAATTTCTTTCTGGGTAAGAATATAGGGTATCAGGGTGTGGCATCAATCTTATTCATTTTTTAGTATATTAAAGACCTTACTATTGGCTATTTAGCATTTGTAAATACTGTGCTTGAACTTTAGAAATATAAAAGTTAAAACCATGCCATCCTTCAGTAAAGAGATCATGTGGTTTTGTTTGGAGAAACAAACATGGAATCTGTAGTAATGAAGTCTGTGGGCTAATAAATTATAGATATATACACCCAAAACTAGAAGAGTTGGGAAGACAGGGGTTCTAAGAGTCAGTAAAAAAATTGTGGGGGTGAGGTCATTTGATCAGTCTAAATGATGGCACTGAGGAATTTAGATGACTACAGGTAGCAAGGTTCTATATCAGGTGGAAAAGGCAAACAGGCTAGTGGCAGAACACGAGAGATTGCATGGTATGTGCACGGGCCTTAGATTTTCTGCTGTGGAGTAATGGTGCTCCAACTTGAAAGTACATTGGAATCACAGGGAGAGCTTATAGAACAAAAATTCAAGGCCCTTCCCCCAGAGTTTCTGATTTGGTTGTTCTGAGTTGATCTTAAAATTTTAATCTCAAACAATTTTCCCATTAATTTTGATCTTGCTTTTCTGTAGATTTGCCTTTGAGAACTGCTTAGGTTTGAATTTTTTATTTCATTGAGCTTAACCTGGCAGTTCTGTAAAATACAGATTTGGAACAGACAAGGAAGAGATATGGCAAACTCGATCACAATTATTCAAAACAGGTTAAGAAGAACTTGGGCAGTGCCAATAGCTACAGAGGTAATAAGTAAGATGTATTGAGAAGTAGGAGATAGGAGAAAAGTAAAATTTGGTTGGTTGGAAACATGGATGAGAGAACAAAATAAACTGCAAATCTTCTCAATTTTATGTGTGGATGGTTTTGCCATGTCCTGATAAAGGCATGGAATAAATAACAAGGAACAAATTTCAGAGAAAATGACTTCAAGACCTTAGACTTCAAGACCTATCTCTTTACGCAGAGATATATAGACATATAGATATCTTTCAGGCAGTTATATATAAAAATGGAAAGTTCAAGGACATTGTGGGAGAGAATTGTACATTTGGGAGTGATCAGTAAAGACAATAACTAATAATGACCAGAGAAAAGCAAGGAGAACGATGTTTAAAGAGTTACAGTGGAAGGGGAACCTGAGAGAGTCAGAGAAGGGCAAGCCAAGGAATGAATGTCACAGAAGCCAAGTGAGCAAAGAACTCCAAAATGGAGAAAGTAGCATCAAAATGCGGCAATGTGGAGTTCATTGCCGAAATTTTTAAAACAATTTCGGAGAAAGTAAGGGGTGGAAGTTAGGATTTGCTAAGAAAGAAGGAAGGAGATCAAGTTAGGAGAATCTATCAAGGACTATGTTAATGAAAGCAAAATATATGACAGAGATAATCTGCAAAGAAATAGAATGACTCTGGAAAATATTAGGTGCTCTCAAAATGTTATGAAGATCAATATCCGGGTCCGTAACTGTTCAAAGACCTGTCCTTCATTTGGCAGAAGGTGTACTGAGAATCAGGTTCAACATTCTGCATTTGACACTGCAAACACTTCCTCATCTATGGGAAATTTGCATGCAAAAGTCTTGGGACAATCAACTTTCTGAGAAACTCAAGTACATATGTTGTAAATACCAGACACCAGGGTAATTGTGACAAAGTCTGTGGTACATTACTCTTAGATTTCATCCAATTAAGTTAGAACTAAATTGGTTTCTTTTTGCTTTGAGAATCTTCTGGAGTTCGGCTATGGGGATTTTGACAATGTTCTCTACATAGCCACTCTGCTGCCAAAAGCTGCTCTATCGAGATGCCTTTGCTTATCTTACAATTAAAATAAAGTTATATTTCCTACACTTGATTATGGCAATTTTGATTGCCACTTTAGCTCACTTAAGCAAAATTGAGAAAGGTGTCAGGGACCAGAAAGAGGTACATCTAAATTACTTTTGTTTTTCTATGTATATTTTCAGTGGTTCAATGGAAGCATAATTTGCTATTTGTACAATTTGATTTCTTTGTGTTACTTTATAGTTACTTTTATTGTTGCCAAAATATACAGGATCCTAAAGACTAAATTTTAAGAGACCAATCTGCACTTGTGTTTTACTGCCACCAGGTGTTACACATTCAGGTGCCTTGCTCGCTCTCTGATGACCCTAGAGGCGCTGAGATTTGTTTGGCCCAGGTGCTGGAGATTATATAATTTAGAAATGAAAGCCTGCAAACCCTATGCAATTTATTGGTAAATCAATAAGCAAAGTAAGATACATAACAGCCAGGCTATTGAATCACAACAAGGATAAGCATGTCAATTTAATGTTATTTTCTAACTAAAGGATACATTATTAAATTTCTTAAATGATATTGTGTACAATATATTTTTATTTACCAATGGGAAATATATTGTGAAGCCAACTATTCAACAAAATATGGATGGTTTTCTATTTTGTATGTAACAAAAGTGCATTGCTTTAAATTTGAAGTGCTTCTATTTGAAGTTTTATGTTTAAGTTGAAATAGGCAACTAACTGTACAGGAAAATTATGTTCTGCAATTATATTTAAAATCAGGTGATCGGGGCTTTTTTTCTGAAAAAAGGCCTGAAATAGGATACCTGTTGTCTGGCCATGGCAGTCTTCTAATAGAAGGGAGGTTATGTGATTCTTTACTCTCGGCTTAGCGACTCTCAGTGTTGAGAGTCACAGTCGCTGTAGAGAGACTACCTTAATGATAAAAAACATTTGATTTTGAGGAAATTTATATTTTATGTAAATTCATAAATATTTCAGTAGAGGCAATAATAAGAAAAATAAAACAAAGTGCATAATGTAAAAGAAGGACTCAAATTAAATTGACGCATTCATTAAGCTGATTAAATCTTTATTATTTTCTTGCACTTTGAAGCCTGGTTCTACTCAATGGTTCATTACAGGGACTTTAAAGGTAAAATTTTTTAAAATTATATGTATTTATTTTTAGTGAGAGGGAAAGAGGGGGGAGAAAAGCAAGAGAAACATTGATGAGAGAGAAACATGGATTGGTTGCCTCTCACACACTCTGCAACCAAGGCATGTGCTTTGACTGGGAATTGAACCTGTGACACTTTGCCGAGCAATACCCAACTTACTGAGCCACACCAGTTAGGGCCATTATAGAGACTTTAAACACCATTCCTTGCACAAGATACTAGAGATTATGTGGAGGAAATATTCCCTTTTCATTTTTCATGACATTTTCATAATGTTTGCAGTCTAGCAAGGAAAGATAAAATAGTAAATGCATAATCATCAAACAGTATGATAGGCCCTCTGTTAGGGATAATCATGCCAAAGGCAGCTTAGCACATTAAAAAGGGTCTGTGATCTGTCCTATTCCCAGGACTAAAAGGCTCTCTGAACACAATCACTAACTACCTTCTGCTCTATTTGAATACTGTATCGAGAGGGTGATAAAATGAGGGCTGAATAGTGTGGAACTACCTAGTCCTTCTTGGGAGTTAGTGAAACAAGACTTTGTCTTGCTGAATCATTTCCATGGAGTCTGAGCAACTTCAAAGACAGATACTTAAATTGGTGTCTGGAACATATTCACTCAATGTTTGAAAAGAAATGTTCCTTTCAGACCAACTCATTCATTTCACAGATAAGTAAATGGAAGCAGATGACAGATGAGATCCATAACTCAAACCCAGATCTTTTCCTTCCAAACACATTGCTTTTTTTCTCACTTCAAAATCCTGTTCTCACACTTCTGATTATCTCAAGAAGTTACTTCCAAATTCATGAAGTATTTTAGTGTCTTACATTAATCCTGATGAAGAAAAAGTGTACTTCATTCCTCTCCCTCCTAAGGAAATATATTTTAACAATAACTATACTCTTAGTACCCAGTATCATACAACATAACTTCCAGGAGGAGGAGATTCTTCTGCAATACTCAGTATAATCACTTTTTTATACATTGTATGAAAATGAAATCAAACGGAAAATTCTTTATATGTATGTAGCTACTACCAGTACTTACATTAGACTATTATGTTATTCAAAATGGAATAATAAGTATGCAGAAAGTGCACTGTGCTCTTTATATAGTTTACACAAAATTTTTATATCTAAGATGTGAATTTTCCTTCTTTTCCTATTACTTTGTCTAATACCGTACCAACAGGACCCATTCTTGTAGTCATAGAAACATATTATGTTTTTCATTTTGCTGGCTTACCACTTTTCCCCCCATGTAACAACAAAAGAAGTAAATAAATGTCTTCAATTTGTCATAGACACAGACTTTTGTTTCATAGTATTTTCTGACATAGGCTCATTGTAAGTGTTTTCTTTAAAAAGTAAATATGGATGGAATAAATTTACTGAGTTATTAAATTTACTGATAGCAGAATAATTTCAAAAGATGAAATTCTTTTGGGGGCATGTTACTTGTTTTCCCTTTGAGATATCCTATGAAACAAGAATGAATACTGAATGTAGGACATAGGTTTGGGAAAGTGTTCAGAGGCCAATTTCCATATGTATATTCAAATTTACTCACAATCTGGTGGCCTTGATGTGATTGGCACCTGCAATCTGGGGAAAGCCATGACAGCCTGTTAAATGATGGAAATCTCATTGGGCAAGTAAATACCCAAACAGTAAATATAAGTGTCATAAAAAGCCAGCTAACTATGAATGATGAGCTGCATGGAGATGGGTGTGGGGAGTTGATTTACTGCATTTTGCCATGTATAATGGGCACCCATGTTTTTGACCCAAACTTTCAGGAAAAAAATCTTTTGTTTTAATTTTTTAATTCAAAATTTTATTTATTTATATTTAGAAATAAAACTTACTATTGTATTCTGGGGTATTATTTTGCATACAGATATTATCATTGCTTTCTAGAGTTATACTTTTAATGCATAAGCATAAATAAAATAATTAAAAACATTTATATATATATATAAATTAGTACTGCCTAAGCATTATTTGCATCCTTATTTTTCCCTAAAAAATTTGGGGAAAAAGTGCATGTTATACATGGCAAAATATGGTAGGTATTCTATGAGCTTTTGATTATAATCAGCTCTGATGATTTTTTTTTAGGTATAAAGAAATGACATTTAATAATATTACAGAAAAATTATGAAAATGGAAACCTAGTACATGACAATTTCCAAACAATGTGTTTCTCCTATTCTATATAACAGAAGGGCAGTGATATCATGATTCCAATGAATATTCTGTTATGGGTGCTTACCAGATATGTTTCTGTTTAGTGCACGTGCCCTAACCCATGTGCTTACAACATTTTCCAGGATCAATGAGCACATGGTAAGACCTAAGTCTTAAAGTCAGGTGCTATTGCCAAATTGCTATTGGATTAAGTAGATTTCTAAGGGTGCGTACATTCTCTGTGTTAGAAATTTGTTTTCCCAAGCCAGACTGTAATGCTAAAGAAATTTGTAAACAGCTGTTGCCCTTTGTCTGTGTAACCCAAACACAAGAAAGTATCTAAATATTGAATAAACTTGTTCCCTCTGTGGAGTTCTGTTGACTGAGATAAGCTTTGCTTCTAGCCAGTTAAGTGAGGTTTATATCTTACTCATAGGTTTTTAATGAACTACAGAAGAAAATTCATGTATATCAGAGTTTACTTTGTACAGTTCCCTTTTAAATAAAGGGAACTGCATTTTAACAATTATCTGTTCAGTTCCTGTTGTGTTTAATGTACAGTGCTATGTGGTAGGGTTAATGCAAACATGATTACAACACATGTGTTCTAAACTGAAACCATAATAACATATTAACCTGGAAAATCTCAGGTAAATAATATAAATGGCTAGGAAAAAGTAGGTGTACGGTTGTGAGCATGCAAAACTCAGTTTGTTCTTGTATTATTATTTATTCTTGTATTATTATTTATTCTTGTATTATATATTTTTCCACATGAACAACTGTAAACCTGCTTTTGCCCACCCCTGTATATATAACAATCTCAGTAATATCATATGTCATTTCAGAAACAGAAACACGCCCTGGCTGGTGTAGCTCAGTGGATTGAGCTCGGGCTGCAAACCAAAGTGTCGCAGGTTCGATTCCCAGCCAGGGTACATGCCTGGGTTGTAGGCTATAACCCCCAGCAACCGCACATTGATCTCTCTCTCTCTCTCTCTCTCTCTCTCTCTCTCTCTCTCTCTCTCTCTCTCCCCCCCTCCCTCCCTTCCCTCTCTAAAAATAAATAAATAAAATCTTTAAAAAATACATTGTATTTATATAAAGAGGTTATTTATTATATCTCTTAATTATTCAGATATGCTTTAATATTTACTATGAATGAGGAACCAAAACAATAACTTGGCTTAGAAAGACATTTTAATAACTGGTGGTTTATTTAGGGACCTTGTACTCTTAAAGAATTTTAGGAGATTCTGCCCTGGCTGGCATAGCTCAGTGGATTGAGTGTGGGCTGGGAACCAAAGTGTCCCAGGTTCGATTCCCAGCCAGGGTACATGCCTGGGTTGCAGGCCATAACCCCCAGCAACCGCACATTGATGTCTCTCTCTCTCTCTCTCTCTCTCTCTCTCCCTCCCTCCCTTCCCTCTCTAAAAATAAATAAATAAAATCTTTAAAAAAAAGAATTTTAGGAGATCCTCTTAACCTATAAATTCTTTGAAAAACCTCTTGGGTCACGAAAAGATTAGGTTTGTGTTAATATTTCTTGTAGCTTGATGAAGACACTGCATTATACTCTTTTTTCCATCTAGATTTTTAACCAATTGAGAAGTAGAGTGGGTAAGATGTTGGAAACACCAGGACCTTTATTACTAGTACAGCTGACTAGACAATGTTGTTTGTACAATAAAATAAAGAGAACTTTCTGGACATTTCTATTTGAATTGAACCTGGCTTCAGCAGTTTGTGCCTCAGGGACCTTAGCTCAGGGAGGAGAATAAAAGCTGGGCAATCAGAGAGAAGATAGATCCAGAACAAAACACCCGGTGACCTCGTCTCCGGCAAAGGACAACCATTTTCTCTAGCACAAATAGAAAGGAAATAATTTTCTGCACTACAATAGAAGGGGAAGAGAGGATTTTTTGTGAAAAAAAAATTCTATACAATTAAAGCAAGGCAAATCAGAAAACCCAAGCCAAATAAAATGTCAAAAATTGTAGGAGTAATGCAGTAAGCAATCACTGTAAAAAAAATGTTATGGTAGTTACTTGTTACTTTCACAACTTTAATAAAATAGGTCCAAAATTAGGGAAAGAACAACAAAATAGACTTTGAAAATAAACAAGAAGAAGAGCATTACTTCTCTGCATTCTAACTACATGCTCCAAGGATATGAATAATTATTGTAATTTAAAAGCCTTTTAACAATACCAAATAATCCAATCACTTAAAGGCATCAGTCAATATATAGACATTGCCAGAAACAGAATGTCACCCATAAAAAAATCTCTTTTAAAAAATCAGTTAGAATTGTATAACTTCAGAAGTATAACTTACCACAAACCAACATATTTATGCTCTTCATTTAAAATATGGGAAAAAAGAGAACTACTTGAAAAAGTTGAATTATCCAAAATTTTACAGCTTATATGAAATTTAAATGAGATCTCTGTTAAATATCTTTTAGGTAATGGTATACTTGACTATTTCATTTTCAAAGGTATAATAAAAACAAATTTTAGTCAGAGATTTGAATATATATATTTAAAAAATACAGGAAAATTGTTAAAAGAGAAAAAAGGAAGAAGAGAAGGAAGAAAATAGAAAGAAAAATAAACAGAAAATAAATAAAAAGAAAGGGGAAAAGATAGATAACTAATGGGCATATGAGTTACAGAAGAAATAAATGAAAATGAGTTTTTTAAGAGGAAAAAATAATACTATAAAATCTCTTCTGCACCTGCACATGTGGAATAAGGATTCATTTCCATGGTCAAACCTACCATCCGAGCTCAGTGAGCTGGAGTCGCAGAGCACAGAGCTCTTCTCTGAGAGAACCTGGATTTACTGATTTGTATGCATCGAGTCAACTCAGGAAACTGTGAGTTGTATATGCTGGGAAGAAAATATCAAAATGATTTATGAAACCTAAGGGGCTCAGGGTACTTGTTATGCTTCCCTGTCAGAGCTGAACTCTCTTGATAACTAGAAAATAAACGAACTGCTTCTTTAGTGACCAAGAAGGCAAGAAGAGAGTGTTAGAATCCAGTTGTAATTTCTTTGTATTGTGATCTATTGGGCATGTCACTCACACTTTGAACTAATAATGCTTTATCTTTGCCATGGAGAAAATTATGATACTTAACAGAAATTTGCTGTGAAAATCAGATAGGAGAACGTATGGGTAGCACTGGACAGTGGGCACACATACAAAACAGCTGAGTGATGAGAAGTGAGTTTATAAGAGAAGTGTACAAATTCCGTGTGATGATGGATCATGTTGTCATGAAGTACTTGGATTAGAGCAACTAGGGACCACTTAAGATTTTTACATAGAGTAGCACAATGGTTAACTGTCTTTATAATATAAAAATAGAAAAGAGTTAAAGATTCTAGAAAAATATAGAAAATAACATTTCCATTGTTTTGGAGGGGAAACACAACTTCTAAATGGGTGGGGGTCAGGGGAAGCTTCAATGTTTGATCCTTAGATATCAAGATATTTGCAGCAAAGATACCTAAGAACTTGCACTCAGATAACAAAAATGCAAAAACAAATTCATGAGAAAAACTCACAAGAACCTGCAGAGGGCATAGGAGACATACATCAGACAGTGTGTGAGGAGAGGACACAGGGTTTCCAGGTCGTCTTCAGTGCCACTGTCCCTATGTGTTCACCATCCTGGGGCCTCTCTGAACCCCACCCTTTTGGGTTTTAATGGAATTTTCATTGCATGGACATGATTGATTAAATGTTTGAAAATTGATAATTGAATCAACCTCCAGCCCTTCTTCCTTCCTAGGACATCATGGGGATGTTACAATCCTTTTATCATGTGGCTCATTTTTCTTTTTTTTTTAATTGTTTTATTGTTCAAGTACAGTTATCTGCAGTTTTCCATGGACTAGCCTCCATTTTTAAGTGCTGTAGGGTAACTCCAAAGTCACCTCATTAACATAACAAAAGATAACTTTATCAATCCCATTACTTAAGAAATTCCAAGGGTTTTAGGAGCTATTGGTTAGAAACTGCAATAGCACAAATAAATATTTATCTCATTTTAAATCACAAAATCACAGTATACAATACCAAGTGTGAACAAGGAAAGTAAAGCCACCAGAATTCACATACTCCACTAGTGAAGATAGGAATTGCTGGCCTCTTTTGAAAACAGCTCAGTAGTACGTAGTATGTACTAAAACTGAAACATTTATAATGTAGGACAAAACAATGAATGAATGCTCTTCTGGCAATGTTCAAGAGACATACATACATATGCATTTTTAAAAAATCACATGCAAGGATGCTCATAGCAGCATCATACAAAACAGAAAATATACAAAGAAAATATCTAAAGACCATCAACAGTGACATGAAGAAATTCGGATTTGTTCACACCTGAGCCTGAAAGAACAATGAAACTCCAAGGATTATAATAAAATATAGAAATATGAGTGAGTCTGAAAAAATTTTTTAGAAGGTGAACAGAGAATTTATTACACTGTAAATTTCCATTTACATAGAGTTCATCAACAGACAAAATGCCTCTATGGATTTGGAACTCAAAGTATTGTTTGCAACTGTGAAATAGTATAATGAGAAGGGACGTGGGGAGGCCGCCAGACCCTGGTGATAATCTTCCGTGCCTGGTCACATGCTGTCATCACTTGGTGAGATTTCATCGGGATGTACTTTTGAATTTGTACACTCTTTTGCATGTTTGTTGCAATTCATTACAGGGAAAAAAAAACACTGGTGTAGCAAAGTCTGAGGGATGAAAAGATAACTTGTGCAAATATGCCTATTATAGGAAAGAGACTCTCATTCTTGCCATGTCAGTTAAGTGTAGCAGAAACAGTAAAAGTCCAGTGATATTTCCTCATTTTAAATGGCAGTTTTTGTATATTACCAAATGCTATTTGGTCTATAAAATGGGAAGAGGTTCCTGGCTCTTTTCATCATATTAAGAAAACCTGATTTCTCACTTACATTTTTCTCTAGCTGAATTCTATAAGTGAGTAAATTAAATGCATTCTGATAAAAGGCAAATATTTAATGATCCATTTCAGAAAGTTATTTGCATGATTCCTGAAAGATAATGCACTCTCAGCAATTGTAACTTAGTATTAATAGAATCGAAAAAGAAAATGTACATATCAGTTATATTGCAGAATTAGTTCTTCACTAGCTTTAAAACAAAGCCAATGTACAATGTTCCTGAGACCTAAAAAATTTGGCGTGTTCAAATACATTAAAGTAACAAGAACAAGTATTTTTCACTTTCTAGGGCAATTTGTATACTATAAGAGAAACAAATAATTGTTCAACATATACATTTTTGAAATCATTTATGTTATTGATCCATTGTGTCCATGAAGATCATGCTGTGATAAAGTGACTTGCCACACATTTTATATTGTTGGAGTTTTTCTTTACAAGCTGGCCTAGAAAACCTGTGCAAAGAGGTCATTGCTGTTAGGATTCAGATGAGCATTTTAAAGATTACATCAACCCATTCATTGCTTAGGAAAACTAGAAATATCTATTCTTTTTTTTCTTTTGTGCTAGAAAACATCCTGGGGGAAAAAAAACCTGGGAGAAGAAGGAGACGTAGTTTATTCAGAACACTAATGATATATACACGGTAAAAATATTACTAGGCTAATCTCAGCTTTTCCTGTGCTCATAAGCCACTGCGGATGGAGAACAGGAGACACACCTCTTGCCAGCATCCTCACTCCCTAGGTCTTTGCAGTGTGCTTGATAGCAATGACAGGGAGAAATCCAACAATGTTCTATGTCAGAACAGGTTAGAGGAAAAGTCACCCTAAGCATTTTGATTGCACTATTGTTACCATAAGTAGTTAACTAGTTATTTTTAAAAAGGAGTAAAGGGAATTACATATTGAGTTTAATAAACTGGGGAGCATAAGCCTGTTTGCTTTACCAAAAAACTATAACTTCACACCCCATGGGATTACAGCATTTCTCTGCCAAGGGGGTTAACACTCCTCTCCTGTTCTGATGCCAGATTGTTGGGGGCTCAGGGGAAGGTGTGAATATACCATAGAGGCTTGTCAATCTAACTACAGGGTGTAAACCCATTCAAAGTCTGCAAAAGCCTGGGATGTTGATTGCGTCTTTTGAAAAAGCTCCTAGTTCATCCCAAACCCAAGATAATGTAATACCAAAGGAACAAAGAAGTTTTCTCTCTCTCTCTCTCCCCAACTTAGTGGTGCACTTGCCCCATGCATTTGTGCACTCTCTTGCCCAGGAGCACACAACCCTGTTGGTCTAGCAGATACCAGAGCTGCATCGGATGGTGTTGGCTCCAAAAGGACTGAGTTTTAGTATGAAGCAGAAGCTTTGGACATTGGCTTTTGTTTCAGCCTTGCTGAGGTCATGGCTTTTTTTTTCATGGTGGGACAAATGGAGATGACAGACTGGACACCCAGGGGCAGCATTTCACAAAAATAAACCACATTGCCACACCACAGTTTCTCACATGCCAGGCCTTGGAATGCTTTCCTCACAATCCCATGGAACAGCCTAATTTCTACCAGCAACTCTATTGCTTTATTCCTTTCTTTCCTCAACTTTTAGAAGCGATTGTACTTTCTCCAGATCCCTTTCCCACAAGGTAATGTTAGGTACTTTAGGAGAAGGAGGAGGGGTGGAGGGGGTCCATAGTACCTGCAGAAAACCTCATAAATAACTCTGATGAACTGTCTCAGGCCAAGTACCTGTTTTTAACAGGATAACAAGAGGTATTCTGGAGCAAGATAACATTTGGAGTTAACAGGCCTCCACCCACACCTGTGCTTAGGAGGTCACACCTTCCCTTGGAAGAGTACACTCCACCTTAGTCCACCAAATCCACATGTAATTCCCTCACCACACCCCCAAATTTATGTAAATCCTCAGGATAAAGAAACTGATTGCCTATGCCTTTCTTGCCTACCTTGGCTATGCCCATATTCTCTTCCATAAGAACGCATCACTAACAAACTTTGCTTACATACTAATGGGCTTGCTGATCTATAATTCTTTACTTTGTTGGCAAGAAGAATGGAGCCTCCCACAACAGTAATTTTTTCCTCGCTGAATGACTGGCCCCAGACCTACTGTTTTCCTTGTGAAAACTGAAAACAAAACAAAACATAAAAAAGATTACCTTCCCCAGAACTATCAATGATTCACAGTATACTGCACCAAGCCCCTCCCACCCTCAACCATATTCTGAGTTGCAGGAACTTTTGTGGAGGCTTTGCCTATGGGAAAACTCTGTTTTTAAAAACCTTAGACATCATACCTGGAAAATCTTTTCTCTTGTGCCTGTTGAATTAAGCCCTAATGTTGCATAAGCCTTCTCAATTTTGTTGCATTCTCAATGATTTTTAGCAACTACTAGGTGAAACAAATCTCAACATGTCTTCCCACATGATTTTTTTTAATGAACTATGTTTTTAGAGCAGTTTAGGTTCACAGCAAAATTGTAGAGAAGGTACAGATTTTCCCGTATACGCTCTACCCCCGCCTATACACAGCCTCCCCACCATTAAAAGCTCTTGCCAGAGTGGTACATTTGTTACAATTGAATAACCTATATTGACATATCATTATTATCCAAACTCCACAGTTCATATTACAGTTTACTCTAGGTATTGTACATTTTAAGGCATTTGAACAAAAGTATAATACAATGCATCTATTATAGTGGCATACAGAGTACATTCACTGACCTACAAATCCTCTGTCCTCTGTTTGCCCCTCCCTCATCCTAAACCCTGGCCACCACTGATACTTCTGTCCTCGTAGTTTTGCCTTTTCCAGAATGTCATACAGTTGAAATCATATGAGAGTATTTAACCTTTTCAGATTGGCTTCTTTCACTTAGTAAACCAAATTTAAGGTTCCTCTCTGTCGTTTTATGGCTTGCTACCTCCCTTCTTTTAGTGTTGGATAATATTTCATCGTCTAAATGTACTACAGTTTATTTATCCATTCACCTTGTGCAGGACATGTTGGTTGCTTCCAAGTTTTGGCTATTATGAATTTAAGCTGCCATAAACATTCATGTGCAAGTTCTTGTGTGGATATTATGTTTTAATTTCTCTGTGTGAAAACAGAGGAATAGGATGTTGGGTTATATTAGAAGTGTATTTAATTTTGTAAAACACTGTCAGACTGTATTTCAAAGTAACATTTTGCATTCTTAGCACATTGTTTTTTAAACACTTTTTTATTTTATTAATTGTACCTTGCTGTATTCAAGTTGTAAGATTCCTTAAAGTCACACTACATGCATTATCTTTTATCTTTGTGCATCTGAAACCAGTTTTGTGTCTGTAGCATAGCAAGTATATATGTACTTAACAGTCATGTTGTTAACATTAAAATTGTGTTTCATATAAAATGGAAAAAAACATGCCTTTTTAATATTTGTCATAGTTCATATTTAAGAAAAGGTTTTACTATATAACAATTATTCTTATGAATCATTTCAATAACTATCATTTATCAGATATTTTTATTCCCAATGAAGTTATATATCAGATTCATATCATATTACCAAATGTAGCAGAATACCCTAGCAATGATTCAGATTAAAATTTTAAGAAGTTGTTTAAACCTTATATTTTCTTTCAAAATAATTATTCTATTGTAGTTCCATGTGTCTTTTTAATTATAAAATCTCTTTAAAATAAATGTAAAGCCATTAATGAATGGCACATTGAAATATATTATAGTTAACTTTATTATCTTTTATAATTTATTTCTGTAACAATAGTACCTATCTGAATCATAGTTATTTTTATATCTCATTTAGTCCTCACATATTTCTAGACAAGCTTGACTTTAATTTGAAACTTTGCTCAAATCACTTCCTTTTTTCTGTCTTAAATTCCAACAATATTTCTTCAGATATTCCATTTAAATCATACCATTTTACCTACTATTAGATTTTAAAATGATATTTATTCCATTAACTGTATAAATTCCAATAAACTTCTAATGAATTTTTAAAATTTTAATTCAGATATAAATGACATATTTTATGTTGATACATATTTCATATGAAACTATAAAATTATATTAAAATTCAAACTCTCACAAGCTGCCCATGGACATAAAAATAAGACACCATTCTTGGAGTCAATATAGGCATGCCATTTCCCTGGTGGCAAAAATGGCAGCAATTCCTTTCCAAAAGTTCATTAGCCAAAACAATGACAGGATCAAAGGGCCACAAAGATAGGGTGGTCAAAATGACACTAAAAGGATTCCAAAGTATGACATTCAAAAAACTGACTGACTGTACAGAATTTTCTTAAGCGTGAAGCTGTCATAGGTAAGATATATGTTTAAAATGGTTGTTTCCTTTGCAGTCTATAAATTAGCTTGTTAAAAGTTTCGCTTGAAGATAGGTGAGAATAAGTTATTTTCTGTAATTCAAGGTAAAGAATGCTTCCCACTTTGCCATATCACTTTAAGTATAGAAAGATAATGGAAGTCAACATGTCCCTTTGTTTTTAAAATATTTTATTGCTTTGTCTCCCAGATGACAGTTATCTGTGTCACTAGTCATGCTTTATCCAGATCACTTCCACACCCATGTTACCTGTTATTTTATATTAACTTGCAAAGCAATCTAAAAATCAGTCTTCATAAACTGTATTCACTTGATACTGAAAATGAGTTAATTTAGAAACACGTGCTTTTGTCATTGATCTATTATTCATAGCTATAAACGTATTAGTTGACTGATTGGCAATACCTCTGTGCCTGGCATTCAGGGAGATGACCTCAATTGACCTATTTTGAAATTCATTGATTCTCTTGCCAGCTCAATCTCCCTTTGAGTCTTTGCAATGAATTTTTCATCATAGTCATTGTAATTTTCAAGTCTTGAATTTTTATTTGGGTTTATAATCATTATGGCTTTATTAATATTCTCTATTCAATGGGATGTTATTCTCATATTTCCCTTTAGTTCTCAAAGCATACTGTTATAGACAGATATTCCCCCCTCAAAATACATATGTTGAAATGCCAATCCCCAGTGTGATTTTGATTGGAGATAGAGATTTCAAAGAGGTAATTAAGTTTATCTTAATAGTGGGACCCTAAGCTGAAAAGATTAACGTCCTTATGAAAATGAGACACTAGAGTCTCCTCTCTCACTGTGTGTGTGTGTGTGTGTGTGTGTGTGTGAAGGGAAAAAACCCATGTGAGGGCACAATGGGAAGGTGCTGTTCTCAAGCTTCCAAAAGAGGTTTCACCTGAAACTCCTGCCAACACCGTGATCTTGGGCTTCCAGCCTTCAGAACTGTAGGAAAATTATCTGTTGCTTAAGCCACCCAGACTGTGGTATCATATTTATGACAGTCCAAGACATAACATTGTTTTCTTTATTTCTTTTAACATATTTACTTCTTTTGGCATAATTAAAATATACAATTTAAAGTGCTTTTTTTCTAGTAAGTTTAAAATCCACGATGTCTTGCTTCATTGCATGTCTCCTAAGTTTTGGATGAAAACGAAACACTTCGGGGTTGTCGTTTGTGATGCCTGTTGTTATTGATCTGATTCTTTTTATTTTTCACTTTTTACTGTTTGAGCAGCTTTCCTGAACCAATTCTGTGAAAACTCTAAAATTCTTTTTGCCTATGGAAATCCATGTCCCTCTTCAGTTAGTGCCTTAATCAAAAACAGTTTTTTTAATGTCTGGAACTGATCATTCCTTATCTCACTGTCAATGCTCGGGCAGGCGGGCAAGGCTAGGTGTACTGAGGGAACTCGGAGGCAGGACAACTGCGGGCAAGCGTTGTTAGCGGGTGTTTCCAGAGAACTGCCAGTCTGGTCAAATAACCAGGGTCTCTTCGAAGGGTACTTTTGGAGCGCACCACACCCATTCTATCTCTTCTAACGGCTGCCAGGCTACTGGCTGTCACCATGATTATGAGGCTATTGGTTTGGGGGCTATTCCAGATCGGAGGAGAGAGAAAAGGGACTAAAACAGTTTGAAATACTACCAGTTCATTGTTTTCAAAAACATAAAGTGGTTTTTATTAAATAAGCAATTCTTATATTGTTGTAAATCCTTGGTGAATTTTAAGAGTTCTGAAAATGTTGATTTTGATAATTTTTGTCATAATCTTATGGAATTTATGAAGGAGCAGAATTTTAGAGTTCCATACTCTGTCATTCCCACTAATGATATCTCACTATATATAAATTAAAATGATTATTAATACAATTAGAAAATCTTCAGATATTGAGTTGAATCAAATGTTGAAACTGCTCAAACAGCTTAAACACAAAGCTTCTGCATTGGTTAGTAAATGTTAAAAGAGAGAAATTGCTTGATACTGTTTTATTGAAAATGATATAGAGCCAATTGTATTTACTTTGAATTTAAGCTAAGTATTTAAATTTCAATATTCCCTATTCCATACTAAATAAATTCATATTATATAATTGAAATAATACATATATTACTTTAAAAAATATTTTATTTATATATTTTTAGAGAGGGAAGGGAGGGAGAAAGAGAGAGAGAGAGAGGCATCAATGTGCGGTTGCTGGGGGCCTTGGCCTGCAACCCAAGCATGTGCCCTAACTGGGAATCGAGCCTGTGATGCTTTGGTTCGCAACCCATGCTCAAGTGCTCAGAATAAATATGTTTCTTAAATATAAAGAGAAAGGCAATAAAATATAATGGCTTGTTTTAAACCAAGGATTTTGACTAAGAATTAAGTCTCAACATTCTCTTTTATAAACTTATTTCTGTAGATAACTTACAAAATATGGGACATTGGTTTCTTCTAAAACCAATTATCCAAAGTTTATACCTATTAGATAATCTCACTTTATTTATCTTCCCTATGTCATATGTGTGTGTGTTTCTTGTGAGGAATATGGGTTATAATTCTCTCTTTGTCTCTGAGTGTGTCTCTCTTTCATATTTAGTTCCCAAAAATGAATTCAACAAGGTAGATGGGAGAGACATGAAGCTTGAGGGTGCTACTGTAGTTCTTTATTTCTTTGGTCAGATCTCACCACAAATTCAGTGAATTCATAGAAGAAAAATTTATTCCTAGGATTCTTCAAGCCTGTAAAAATCTCACTGAACTAAAATCAAGGTTTCAACAGTCTGTATTCCTTTTCTGAAGACTTGATATCAGGACTAAATTTCTGCTTATTTGCACTTTGTGGTAGAATTTAGTTTTTTGGTGTTGTAGCACTGGGTCCCTGAGTTTTTTCTGGCTGTCAGCTGAAAAATCTATCCAGTTTCTCTAATTTGCTTCATTTCTTGCCTAATGGGTCTCTTTCTTCACCTTCCAAACCAGTGAAGGCAATTTTTGTTCTTATGTGATAATTTTCCAAAATAGCCAAGAGACATTCTCTAGTGTTAAGAAATTATATGATTACCTTGAGCTCATCTGGCTAATCCAGAATAATTTCACCTTCCCAAGGTCCATATACTTGATCACATCTTCAAAGTTCTTGATACCATGCAAAGGAATATATTCACCAGCTCTGGGGATTAGGGTGATCACACTCCTGCATACTATAGTGATAAATCATTAACACATTTTCAGTGACTTATAAACATGTGATGCAGGAACAGAGAATGGTGAGTCTTGCTAGAAATTCACCAAGGAGAATGCAGTGTCCTCTTGGCTAATGAATTATTGAAATGTCAGAAAGACAGATCCATTAGTTATGCGGTAAACTGTTTTTTGAGTCATATGCCTGCAGTAGATGGAGATCAGACCAACAATGAGGATGTTCCTCAGGTTTACATAATTCCACCTGCCTTTCAGATACAGAACTTGGAATATGATAGGGATATAATCCAAAGAGAAGAGGCAATGAATGAACTTCTACCTAAACTGCTGGAAATTACCCAATCTCAAGTTATAGGAGTAAATCATAATTAAAAAAATGTGGAAACTAAAAAAGAAAAGACTAGACTAACAGTGACCAGAGGGGACAGGGGAGCGAATTTCAGGGGAAAAGGGGAAGGATTTACAGGAACAAGTGTAAAGGACATGTGGACAAAACCGGGGGCGGGGGAATGGGAGGGAGGTGGGGAGGACTGGGTGGTTGGCCTGGGATGGGAGTAAAAGACAGAAACTGTATTGGAACAACAATTAAAATTTAAAAAATGAAAAAAAAGGAAAAGGAAAGACTAGAGACCAAGTAAAAGTCAAGTACTTTCTGAAGACAAAGGGTCCAACAGAAAGCAGTGGACTGAAATGGGATTTTCAACTGGTATGCCGCAAGAGGCACATATATGTACAACAAGAATTTTTGAAACATGCAATAACTGACTATTCAGTTGGGGCACTGACCTCTTTTCCCTTAGACTGTCAAATAAAACAGATGACAACATCCAACACAATAATAGCCATCTGGTGTGAATGAATCAAAATCACACCTATTTTTTGGTCACATGGGATATATATATATATATATATGTGTGTGTGTGTGTGCACGCCACAGAATTTTACTAGTTTATATGTGTCATGAAATGAAAAAAGTTGAAAATCACTAGTCTAAAATCATTAATTTTACAAATAGAAATAAATATTAAGAATGTAATTTTTATTATAAAGATAAAAAAGAAAGCAACCTGTACAGAATTTTAAAAACAGAATAAAAAGGGAATTTGTGTAGCTGAAAAGCTATTTAAAATGTAAAGAAGGATTGTAAAAAATCTAAAAACTATAGCATAATTAAATAAGCTTTGTAAATTAAATATGTATCACATGGTAGAGTCTAGATACTCTGACATATTTCCAAGTTATTTTTACATAAATTATATATTTTATACAATTAGTAAATATACTAATACAAATTTAATAGTGCATTAGTTTATTTAAATGACTTAATACAGGTAACCTTTCTTGAAAAGTGCTTGGTACATGGAATGCATCATAATATTCATGATGTTATGATTACAGTTATGATTGACATTATTATTATTTAGGTGATAAAGTCTAAATATAATCTTGTATTTCCATCTTTTATTATTAGCATCTTGCAAAATGCTTTGTATATATTACATGTGTACAAATATTTAAGGACCAAGTATATTTAAAAGCTAAAACACAGAAACAGAAAATTAATTTTGTATTATAAATACTTTGTTAAGAAATGTAAGGATCCTTTATGAAAGCATAATGAGCAATTAAAATAAATTTAGACCAGAACAATTTTAAAGAATATTGTATGCATGCAATGAATATATTAACATTTACTAAAGTTATCTAAATATATTACTTCAAATTTGAAATATTCTAATATTTAAAGTTAACATTTGCAATTTCATTCACTTATTTCCTAAGTTAGGATTTCCCTAATAAATCATCTTTTATATTCTGAAATTCTGAAACCAGATACTTTTATTTTGAAGCCTGTTATTTTCATGACTTTAACAGACCTAAATATATGACACCCTAACTTGTTGTAGTCCTGACTACTGGCATTATATTTTCTAATCACATGATGATTATTTGAATGTGAAAGCCATGACTTCAAAATAAACCTGTCCCTAAACCAAGTATATGACAGTAATCTTGTATTCTGCCTACCCCAGTACCACTGTGTCACTGGTTATTCTGTCTCCATATCTTAGGGGCATATTTTATTATTTCTGTCTTGCCCCAAATTTGAATTACTTACCATGTATTATCATCTTCTTTTATCATATATTATTCTTATCTTTATTTTCTTACCTATTTTCCTTATTCATTATGTGAAAATATTCTATTAGTTACCGATTCTTCATTTTCTCTACGTTTTAGTTTACATTTTGTAGCTCTGCAAAAAATTTATGAACACTTATTTTCCATGTCACCCCCATGCTCAAAAGCCTTCAGCAGCTCTGTAGTACCACAGTACAGAGTGCAAGTCATACGGTTGTTCTAATCGTTCAAAGAGATGTGGGCAAGTTTTGTACAACTAAACCTTTGGTCATACATTTCCTACTCTTTGAAATTTCTTCCAGTCTATCTACTTATAAAAACTGTCCTCATTTCTCATTAACTTATTCACTAATTTAGGAGCAATTCATTGAGCCATCTGGCTTCCTTACTGCTCCTCAGACTCACCAAACACATCTTCGTCCCAGGACCATGAACTCTCTGTTATGCACAGACATTCACATTGAATCCCCCTCACTCCACTCAGAATTCTGCTCGACAATCCCCTCATCATGGAGAACTATTCTGTCTCTCTTATACTTGTCTAATGTGAAAGGAACATCTTCCACCTCTACCACTTTATATCTTACACCTCCTCTATTTGTCTTACAAGACTTTTCAATATCATACATTGTACAATATATTCATTTACTTGAGAAAGCATATTGTCAGACTTCCCCTCCAAAATTTAAACTCAGAGATAGTCTATTTTGGTCCCTGAAACACCTTCAGTGATATAGGTAAGTTTTCAAACATATTGAACATTCAATGAACACTTGTTGAATGCATTATTATGTTCCAATACTTGCTCCAATACTACTGATGGAGCAATTACAGTAATTAAGATGCTAAGTGGATGCTTATTATAAAGATTTGGTAAAACATCTTCTCCTATTGATTCTAAACAATTACACCCACAGGGTCATATAGATTTTCCTCTAAAAGTCCCTTTTTACTCTACAAAAGTTTACAATTATCAGACATGGTAGACAGTTGTGCCTCCCTGTATGTAATTTCTCTAAGAGCAAAAACAAAGTATGCCATTTGGTTTGCCTTGCTTTAATTGGTCTGGTTGGGGCTGTAGTAGCTCATTCACATCCCTCCCAATAGTCTTTTGCTATGATCTGTGTATGCAGGTCTGACAGTATAAAAATTACTCAATTTCAATTGTTCTAAAAACCTTCCAGCGTGATAAAAGATTTTGACCTTCTAACTGGCAGCCCTACAGTTCTCTGTCTTTCTAATACGGAATCTTATCCTCTTCAAGGGCTGTTCTCTCGGTCCCATTCAGTGGTGTACAGTGCTGTGAAACAAATGATGTTCAAAGCCCCTTCACATGAAATATGTCACTTCCTACTTGGAGTCCAACCAGAAAACAGATTCCTGCATTTTCTGTGAATAAGACCTTTAAAGGTCAAAAATATTTATCTAGGTTGTATGGGTTATTTCCTCTTTATTCAAATTATGGTCAAATTCATCTTGTGATCTCCAAAATTGGTGGCATGTGAGAAAGATCTGAGTATCATATAAATGAGGCTCTGAAGACCTGCCTAGGTTTACTAAATCAAAATCTCAGTAGTGGTACCTGGTAATATTGTAATACACACATACACATACTCCATCAATAAACTGATCCAAACAATTTTGGTGCCAGGTTCAGCAAAATTGGATATCAGATAACCATGCATGTATATTCTTGAGACATACTGGACAGGCATGTGACAATTTTCTAAAGTGGTTTAATACATGCATAGTTATTAAAAATATTCCCTTGTACCCACATTTCAGTTCTAACCACAAATCTACCATCTTCTCCAGGATTTCTGCTTAAGATTTCAAGGTCACTGTGTGTCAGCTACAATGTCTACAAGACTCAGAATATCCTTCTTACCATGTATCAGTTACAACTCTTATCTTGTTAGTACACACCACATGCACATATTAAGACTGTTCCTTAATAGTTTCAATACAATGAAGTAAACATAGGTTAAATAAATTTTTACTTTACAGTTTGATAGTGTATAGAGAAACTTTTAGTGAAGGTGCAGGGACTTACACTACAGTTGTTCAAACAGCATAAAATTGAACAGTAGGAAATGGTATGGTCAATGTATCAGCAGGAAGTCCGCTCCACCATCCTTTGCCACAGTCTAAGCCTCTTGCTTCATTGTGTATTGTTGTTACCTCTGTCACTTCCTGCCCCCTCCCCTCCCTGCCACACCCACAAAGTTTTTATGTAGAATATATAATAATTTACCTTTTACATCTGTTTCATAGTCTTCTTGACACACGTGCTCTTATGACCTCATTTAAAAACCAGAGCTGGGTAAACTACAGCCTGTGGACCACATATGTCTTGGCATCTGTTTATTTGTTTGTTTTTAAAAAAGTTAATTGTGCCTTGGCTGGCTGATGTGGCTCAGCAGATTGAGTGTCAGCCAGAGACAAAGTGTCACTGGTTCAATTCCCAGTCTAGAGCACATGCCTGGGGTGCAGGCCATGTCCCCAGTAAGAGGTGCGCAAGAGCAACCACATACTGATGTTTCTCTTCCTCTCTTTCTCCCTCTCTTCCTCTCTCTAAAAATAAACAAATAAAATCTTAGAAAAATAAAATCATAAAGTATACAATTCAGTGGCTTTTAGTACATTCACAATGCTGTGCAACCATCACCTCTATTCTTTAAAAACATTAAATAAATTTAATTAGAAAACAGTCACATCCATTCATTTATGTATAGTCTATGGTTACATTCATTTAAAAAATCTGGAATTAAGTAGTTGCAACAGAAACTATATGGATGACAAGACTGAAATATTTGCTCTGGAGTCTTTATAGAAAATAATTTGTCAACCCCTCACAGAGACAATTCCAAAAGAATTTCCTAAACTCTCCATTCCTTAACAAGTCTTATGGGCCAGATGTTATAATTATTTTTCCACCCATTTTCTCTCTAGGGAAGTATTTGCATTTCCTGAGAACAGCATCTGTCTTCCAAATTCTCCTTGTATCTTATAAAGGAGGACACAACATTAAAAACGTGTTTTAAACATTAAGAACTTTCTTCGGGCTGGTGTCTGAGGGTTTGAGAACCACATGTTTCATGATGTTGGCAGCCTTCTAATTTTGCATCTTAAAAGCAAAATAAATAAACCCAGTATGTAACGAATTACTTAGGCTGTTAGAACTTAGTCTATTAGGGATAACACCTTTCTCATCACTGATCCTTATTCTTTCCAGGAGTTTGTTCTAAGTTCTTCATATTCTACTCTGGGTGTTCTGGCTGAAAAGAACCATATTTAAATTAAGGGATGTAGCCCTGGCTGGTGTAGCTCAGTGGATTGAGTGCGGGCTGCGAACCAAAGTGTGCCAGGTTCGATTCCCAGTCAGGGTACATGCCTGGGCTGCAGGCCATGAACCCCAGCAAACGCTCATTGATGTTTCTCTCTCTCCCTCCCTTCCCTCTCTAAAAATAAATAAATAAAACCTTTAAAATAAATAAATAAATTAATTAATTAATTAAGGGATGTTGAATGCCACCTTTCACATTGTTAGCTGAACTTTCTTCTTCCTCCAACTCAATGGTCAACCACACCTTCATTTCTCTTGGAAGTGAAGACAGTACTCCAAAAGTCCCACTTGTGAATATCGCTTTCTGGCTCTGTCCTATTGTCTGGACACATAAAGTTTTAGATGCCCCCATCAGGACACCTGTTGCTCTACACAATATCTCTTCAATCAGGACTGAGCTTCCTCTAGTGCGCAGGGACACTAGGGGAGGCAGAGTTCATATACAATCTTCTACAGTTTGGATGGCTTGGGTATGCATAAATGTTTTAGGCTCAAAATTACTAACATCAAGATTTAATCTTCACTGAGAGGGAAGGCTGCCCCTCTAGTCAACACAGCCTGTCAGTCTTCTTTTCCTCACAATCAGATTCCAATTCTGTATTTATGAGACCTTCGAATTAGAAAAGAATATTATTAAGAAGTATGAAGTAGAAAATTCCTAGAAATATTTTGTCTGAAATTCTCGTGAAGCATTCATTATAAATAGTCATATTTTCTGTGCTCTAAGTGTGGTCCATCCACATGTGCTGAAGAAAATCTTTCAGAATCACCGTTATGCTGAAAGTTTCTCTACTTTTAAACAAGCAGAATTGAACAATTCTGAACCTGACCATTATGAACCATTATGAACTTGAACCTGCTTTAAAAAAAAAAGCTAGATGTTTTTAAGCAGATTGGCCGCCAAAAACAAAACACTTTTCAGTTTTCTATTGTAAATGGACATATGGAGACTTTCTGTGATGCCCTTCCCTTCCTTGGCTCACACTCTATCACGCTATCACTCTATCACATACCCTCGACCAAGTGCATCTGGCCATCCACAGGCCACCACAGAATGGTGCCTCATGCAGAGGTCTGTGGGAACCGTCTCCTCCGAAGAAGCTATTGTCTGAGTGTAACTTCTCCCTGTGTAGGACTATAGTACAGCTCCTAAAGGTCAACTGTGAATCCTGCTGGTCTCCAGAATCAGTAGTAAAAGAGTTGAGGTGGACATGAAGTACAGAAAAGTGAGTGTGGAGCCCATCAAACACATTATATGTGTCCATCAACATGACTGACCGCAGCAATCTCATGAGAGGGCATGGCTCTCTTTCTCTCATTCCAAATACCGTGCACATTTCTTTTTAGCCAACTCTCACTAAAACCACACAAGGAAGAGGATACTGGGAAATGTGTTTTCCAGACTCAGCCAAGTTGTCATAACATCATCTAGCACATAAGTAAAACAGGAAACAAAGGGAAGAACAAAAGTATGATTGCATTGGTTAGGGATTTTTAGGTTGCAAATAACAAAATATAGCTCAAACTGTTTCAAGGGAAAAAAAAACCCAGCTCTATGAAACACCTGGGGAGTACAGTGTGAAGTATAGTTATCATTCATAAGATGCCAGGTGAGTTTTAAAACTTCAGCTTTACCATTATCAAATAAAATGTTTTTTTCTTATTGGACAATTTTGTTTCCTTTGATTCACAATCTTGTTTTTATTATTTTTCATTTTTTATTCCTAACCCAAGTATATCTTCATTGCTTTTAGAGAGATGAGAAGGGAGAGACATTTATTCATTGCCTCCTGTACACACCCCTATTGGGGATGGAACCCACAACCTTTGGGTGCACGGAATAATTCTCCAGCCAACTGAGCCACCGGGTCAGGGTCACAATCCTATTTTTTGTATATTTCAGTTGTGTTCTCATTTTGTCTTTATTTAACTAAATTCATGTAACAATTACTTGACTAAAATATGTAAGTAACCTGTGAGGAGTGTGTTCCTCACATGTGAGCCACTGGTATACCATGCATACATATTCCTAAGGTCTCATGTATTTACTCTAGTTCTTTTATACAACAATGACATAAGCCTTATTATGCCAGTATGTCACTATATTGGCATAATTAACTACATAATAATAGGCACTATAATTAACTATATATTTTTTGCAGCAACTTGCCAACTAATATTAAGAAATGTCTATGAAAACAACTAATAGTAATCAAATAAATATTTCCATTATTAAAAAATTGTTCATTAATTTCAACCACACTTTTGTGTTAAATAGCTTCTTCAAAACTAAAAGCCTGTTTGTAGAGGTATTGCCTAACTCAGCACTTCTTTCTCATCTATATTCATGGTTTTTTCAGGGTCTATGCAGTTAGATTTCACAATCATGAGTCACAACCTTATTTTAGAAAGAATCTTATTTCAATTCATTGGTGAATATTGAAGTATGAAGTGATAAAATTTAAGGGTATTGTAGGGTAAAGCATTGCTCAAAAAATATAGGGAATTTGGGACTCAGTATCCTGTTAAGCGTCACACCAAGAAGGACTTCTAAAAGATTTAGCAGTTTATGGTCTCATAAATATGAAAAGTACTTTCACAATTGAATTTTTAAACTGCAGATAAAGTGCCAAAATTGTATTCTTTTTTCTTTTCAAAAATATATAATGCATTTTCAGCTAATTCATTTCATATATTGAAAACTAGTAAAATCATAATTGATATGTAAATATGTATTTAGTGATTTCAGTAATGTACTAAAACCCATATTTAACAAATATTTACAGACTTTCTCTATCACATAGAATGTGAAATCATTAACCAAAACTGTCTAAAAATGTATACCATTAGTAATTTTGTGAGAAATATTATGTTTAAGTATAAAATATAATTTAGTAAATATATAGTGGTTTAGATTTATTTCAATAAGAAACTTTATATTCTTTCATCAAAAGAATGCATTGTTTATATTCATAATTATTATTTGAGTTTTAAAATATGGGTATTTTACTATTAAAGCTATTGCCCTTTATTGTATAAGTATTTCATGAGATTATACAATTACGATGCTATACCATAATCCAATATTTTGCTAACAACTTCCTATTCCATTTTTGTATTTTACTTAGGGAAATAAATTAGTAGCCTCAGCTGCTACCTAGAGAGTGTAAATTTACCACAACTGCACTTAGCATAGATCTGAATGAAAGGCTATCAAACATGGCTAATTCATTATGTAAGAATTTTCTGGATGAAACATTTATTTCTATGATTGTGACAGACATCAACAGATGTACCTGAAAGAATAATCTCTAGTTAACTGGAAGAAATAAACTTTTCCATGGATCTGTACCAGACACATAAAACAGAAATAGCAGAGAACATTCATAAGCACTGTCTTCAGATTCAGGAGAATACATGACAGTGCACAATTTCTGTTTTATCCTCAACTTCCCAACTGACACTCTCCTCTCTTCCTCTTAGTATATTTGCCACTGGAGTTCATACTCTGTGACTGCTTTACTGTTAACTGCAACAATTGTTAACACCCTTCACTAGGCAATCTCAGGTGTATTTATGGGGAATGAAACTGGATGTGTAAGGATAACACTGCTCACCCAACCTTAAAAAAATACATGGGGGCTGAGAGCTTTGGTGATGCAGACTATGCTGAAAATATAACGTTGAGATCCGTTGCAATAAGAAATATGTAAAGTGCCCACTTTTGATCCAACATGGTGAGCAAAAGTCGTAGTATTTATCTTGGTCCACATTGTTCAAAATCATGTGAAGTTGTCATTGGTTTGAGTTTGTACCCTCCTGCCCTCTCTTAGATACCCTCTTTATCAAATAAATAAGAGACACTTGGCAGTGAGAAGCCACAATATGCACACAATGCTCTACTACAATATGGAATGGAATAAAGAGAAAACACTGTGAGGTCATGGGGCCGTGTCACATATCATGACAGCAGTGATTTCAAAGGTGGTATGGAACAGTTGGCTTTGTTCGACTCCTCTGAGGAGGATACACAATGTAAAATGAAAATTTAAGCATTTCAGTTCAAGGAACAGGAAAATAATGATAAAACCTCTCTCTCTCTCTCTCTCTCTCTCTCTCTCTCAAAGATAAACCTTTCAGCCAAGCCAAATAAGGCTTCACCTGTTAGTGTATGTCCTGTAAGCCAAGAACACTCATTTGTTTAAGTGATGTCTGTGGTTGCTCATGTGGTAAAAGAGAATAATAGTGACAAAAACATGTGATTTGTGAGGCCTAAAATATTTACTGTTGTACAGTATGCAGACATTGCTTCGAAGAAACCCCTTTTCTCTTATTGCAAGCAGTCAGAAAAAGCTAAGGATCAAGCCTAATGCATACTTGGAAGGTTATAAGAATTGCAATAACCATGGTTCTTAAGACTTGAGTTTGATCAATATTATCTCTGAAATCAATAATATAAACTTGTCCCTTACTAAAAATTAAAAAGAAAATTGTGGAATCTAATGAACAAAATAAACTAATAATTAAAATAAAGACAGACTCATAAATAAAGAGCTGGCTAACAGCTGTGTGGGTGGGGTTCAAGGATAGAGAAAAAAAATAGAGAAAAACCTGTGGGCAAGGACAACAGTGTGGTGGCTGCCTGGAGGTCAGGGTGTGGGGGAGGGAGAAAGGAGTGAATGGGGTCATAAAAGGTAATGGATGAAGACTTGATTTGGGGTGGGAACACAAAATCCAGTGTACAGGTAATGTGTTATAGAATTGCACGCCTGTAACTTTGTTAACAAGTGTCACCTCAATACATTTACTAAAAATAAAAAATAATAAGAAAAATTTAATATTAATGGTACCAAAATCAAACTTGAATTTTTGAAGCAAAAATTAAATTTTGGAAAACTTGTATTAGCCACCATAAATGACTCATCCCTAATACTTGATTCTTCTTATGAGATAGTGGTGATATTAATGAGTATGCTTTTCAAAGACTAATTTGTCATGAAATGTATCAAAATATGAAATAACTGAATTACTCACTGAGCCAATGTTCTCCAAATTAGCAATAATGTTACAAAATCATGTACGAGCATAGGATCCACTTAAAATGTAACATAAATCAATGGATTTTAAGGTAATAGAGTACACAATGTTTACTGATATGGCTTCCAATTTTGCTGTGCAACTAATTATTAAGAAATATACCACCTTTGGACTTTCGTACAAAATGGAGGCATAGGTCGACACACTGTGCCTCCTCCCACAACCAAGATAGGGACAACGACAATTTAGAAACAGGATAATAACAAGAACTGACAGAAAATTGAACTGTATGGAAGTCGGACAACCAAGAAGTTAAAATATGCTCATTCATCCAGACCAGTAGGAAGGGCAGAGTCCGGGAGCCAGGTGCAGGTCAAGGTGGAGAGCAGAGCATTGGGACCAGGAGGGTAAGGCATCCGGGGTGCGCAAGACCACAGCAGGTGAACCCTGAGCTCGAAAGTGGCAGCTGGCAGACCCCGGCCAAGGGGTGGCAACCAGCAGACCCAGCGAGGTGGCAATTGTGAAGCAAGGCACTGCGTGCAACCTAGGATCACAGCGCTGGGAAATAGAGCCTCGGGGCACTGATTGAAAACACCTGTGGGGGTTGACGCACAGGGAGAGACTCCCAGCCTCACAGGAGAGGTCCTTGGAAAGTCCCACAGTGTGCACAAGCCCACCCACATGGGAATTGGCACCAGAGGGGCCCAGTTTGCTCGGGGGAAGTGGCGGAAGGGACTGGGATCCAAGGAAGAGTGAAGCAAGTACCTTTGTTCCCTCTCGGACCCAGCCCCCACATACAATGTCACAACCCAGTGACTGGGGTGCCCAGCCCTGGTGAACACCTAAGGCTCCACCCCTTATATGTAACAGGTGCGACCAGACCAAAGAAAAAAAAAAAACAAAGATGGCTCAAACAGAATTCAAAGCCTCACAGCTAGTACTTTTAAGCAACCGAGAGATAGCCAGCCTATCAGATGCACAGTTCAAAGCACTGGTGATCAGGATGCTCACAGAATTGGTTGATTTTGGTCACAAATTAGTTGAACAAATGAAGGCTACACTAAGTGAAATGAAGAAAAATGCACAGGGAACCAATAGTGATGGAATGAAAGCTGGGTCTCACATCAATGGAGTGGACCAGAAGGAAGAATAAAAACATACAATCAGAAAAGAATAAAGAAATAAGAATTCAAAAAAATGAGAAGAGGCTTAGGAACCTCCAGGACATCTTTAAATGTTCCAACATCCAAATTATAGGGGTACCAGAAGGAGAAGAGAAAGAGCAACAAGTGGAAAAGTTATTTGAACAAATAATAAAGGAGAACTTCCCCATTCTGGCAAAAGAAATGGACTTCCAGGAAGTCCAGGAAGCTCAGAGAGTTCCAAAGAAGTTGGACCCAAGAAGGAACACACCAAGGCACATCATAATTACATTAGCCAAGGTAAAAATGAAAGAGAGAATCCTAGCAGCAGCAAGAGATAAGGAGACAGTCACCTACAAAGGAGTTCCCATCAGACTGTCAGCTGATTTCTCAAAAGAGACCTTACAGGCAAGAAGGGGCTGGAAAGAAGTATTCCAAGTCATGAAAGACAAGGACCTATATCAGATTACTCTATCCAGCAAAGCTTTCATTTAGAATGGAAGGGCAGATAAAGTGCTTCTCAGATAAGGTCAAGTTAAAAGAGTTCATCATCACCAAGCCCTTATTTTATGAAATGTTAAAGGGACTTATTTAAGAAAAAGAAGATAAAAAACATGTATAGTAAAATGACAGTAAACTCACAATGATTAACAACCACACCTCAAACAAAAACCAAAAGAAACTAAGCAAACAACTAGAACAGGAACAGAACCACAGAAATGGAGAACACATGGAGGATTAGCAATAGGGGAGTGAGAGGAGGAAAGAGGGGGAAAAGGTGCAGAGAATAAGTAGCACAGATGGTAGGTAGAAAATAGACAGGGGGAGGGCAAGAATAGTATGGGAAATGTAGAAGCTAAAGAACTTTGACACATGGACATGAACTAAAGGGGGGAATGTGGGTGAGAGAGGGTGTACAGGGTGGAGGGGAATGAAGGGGGGTAATGGGACAACTATAATAGCATAATCAATAAAATATATTTTTAAAAATATACCATCTTTGAGTTTTGGTGTGGTTTCACAAAAATATTCATTATAATCTAAAAAGCTAATTGAAATACTCCTCTCTTCCCAGCTAAATATCAGTGTGAGGTCAGAGTTTATTCATATACTTCAAAAAATGTATTACAACAGATTGACTTCAGAGGTACACATAAAATGCTAGCTTACTTTTATTAAACTAGACATTAAGGATATTTGTTGAACTGTAAAAATAAAGATGTTCTCACCATATTTTACTTTGAAAAAGTATACTTATATAAATATATGTGTGTATATATATATATCTTGTGTTTGTATTTTTCAAAAACTATTTCTATTTCATTTTTTACCTTCTCTTATATTTCTGAATATATGAATTTTGACTTTTTTCTTCAGTATATTTATTTTCTTTCTGTTTCAGCCTCTTTTTTATATTATCAGTTTTTCTCCAATGCACACTGACAATTTGCTGTTAACACCTAAAATTGGGGCTTTAAAATTTTCATTTGAGTATCTCAGCTGATTGGTGATGTTTGTTAAATGGTTTAGTGATCAGCTGGGTCATGTGTTTATAGAAATCTTCAGGACGGTTTTTTTAGGTCTGGGTGTCAGCATTATGAGAGTTTTGTTGGAAATGTAGACTGATATTTTCAGCACTTGGTATGTAAGAGTTGACTTCATTTCTGTATTTTGTGTTTGGCACTCTCATTCTCCACTTCATTTTGTATCCAAAGATTTGATGATTTCCCCTTACATAAATTACAGCTTCTGTCTTTTGTTTACTGGGGAAGTGACGCAGTACCGACAGTGATGGAACCTAGGGATTTTACTGTTTTTTGACTTTGGATGGTAAACAGGTAATGGAATAGACAGATGATGAAACTCAGAATTGTAAACTTGAAACCTATACAATTTTATTAACCAGTATTACCCTAATACATTTTTTAAGTTTTTTTTAGTCTCCCTTTTTAGTCATTCCATTCTTACCTCCTTCTTGAGGTAACTGGGGCCACTAAATCTGAGTCTAGAGAATTCTAAACTCAAAATCAGTGTGTTTCTCTGCTGTCCTCATACCAATTTTGGTTATTTTTCTGCTTGACATTTAAGCTTCCTTTGTTTTTGGTCCTTTCTTTAATGGCTCCATGAAATGAACCTAAACCTTCCACCCCAAAAAGCATGATAATTGTGTTATACTCCAAGGAGACACCCTTCTGAAAAGATCAGGAAATATGAACCATAGAACACAATTTTATCAGGACAGAGTCATGGAATCTGCCGCTCATATCTAAGGCATACTCTTCTCATATCTAAGGCCTTTTCCACATACAAAAAAATCAAGATGTTTAATATTAAAATTCCCAATGACAGCAAAGAAAACCATATTATTATGAATCCAGAGAAACAGCAGCAGTAAATATATTTATGAGCTTAATTATGTGACAATAAATTAAGAATAATTTCTTCTTCTGTCTTTGGACAATTAGTAGTCTAACATTTCACACAAGTATGGATTTATTTAATCATTTTAATTAATTTATATCCTGCTTCTCCTGTGGCTTCATTATGAAAGAAAAATAATTTTACACTTAGCAGTAAGTTTCCATGTATTTTCATGTCTATATGCTAACACATTGGAAAATATAATTGGTCTAAAACTTAATTATTTATATTACTGAAAGTTTTATTTTCTTCATGTAACCATGGTCTGAAACCTTACTGTAATTTATTTATATAAAATACCAAGGCTTTCTTTTTTTCTTTTGCTATTGTGGGAAAAATGAAAATATAGGTAGCAAATTATTATAAAACAATAAATATATATTTTTTATTTTGGGGGGCTGAGAACAATGATTTTTTCCTCAAATTTCCAGGGTTGTACAAAGAACCACTAGAAAGGGTTTTTGGAAGGATTTGTTGCTGACCGTAAGAACTGATTGAACCTGTGGCTATGGAAGTCCTAACGCCGGAAACCTGGGTCCATCTATATTTTCAATTAGCTAAATATTGATGGGTAATCAGAGATTTATTCTTATTTCAGGGGTCCAAGCACAATGTAAATTATCTGTGAATGGAGAGTTGTGAGTTTTCCTCATTCTAACCAACAAATCACAGCTGTGCCATGCAACTCATGAATGTGTAAAAGCAAAAAAATATAGTTGATTGAAAAGTAATATAATACAAGCATTGACATAATACAGGTAGTTTAGAAATTCAACTCTTGTAAATACAAAGTGAACATGAGAGGTCCCTTCAACTCACATGCATTAAGATATACACATAAGCCATGGCTGATGTGGCTCAGTGGATTGAGTGTCAGCCTGTGAACCAAAGGGTTGCTGGTTTGATTCCCAGTCTAGGGCACATGCATGGGTTGTGGGCCAGATCCCCAGTATGGGGCACAGGAGAGGCAACCACACATTGATTCCTTCTCTCCCTCTCTTTCTCCCTCCCTTCCCCTCTCTCCAAAAATAAAAAAAAATAAATCTTTCAAAAAAAGACATACATATAAATGGAAGAAGATGAGCATAGGTGTGAGACGATCTTGAAATCCCAATAAGAACAAGCCAGAACCTGACTAAAACTAGCTTTAGAAGATGTCATGTGTTCACATGATTTGCTAGCCCTCGTTGAAAGCACATTAGTGATTTACCAAGAATCACATTTGTGAAAACTTTTATAAGTGATTTTGTTATTGCATAATGTCTAAAGTGTATCAAAAGTTATATTAAAATACCATATGATCTCACCTTTTACTGGAACATAATAAACAAAAGAAAAAAGCAAACAAAATATAACCAGAGACATTGAAACTAAGGACAATCTAACAATAGCCAGAGGGAGGGGGGAGGGGACAGTGGAGGGCAGGATTTTCAGGAACTACTATAAAGGACACATGGACAAAACCAAGGGGAAGGGTGGAAGCAAGGGAGGGAGGTGGGATTGGCTGGGGTTGGGGGGGGGAAATGTAGACAACTGTAATCGAACAATAATAAAATAATTTTAAAAAATTATGTTATTTTGTACAGTTTTGACCTTTTGAGTATAAAGAATTTGAGGGGGGTACTAAATTATACACTATTTTAAAAGGAATGTTCTATGGAGTGACTTATTTTAAGTAGATTTGCTTCTTTGTAAATTATGCCAGATGCTTCCTTTCCACATGACTGCCTACAGAAAGGTACATGAGACCTGCTCTTTGGCACCTACTCTGAAACATTCTCAGGAGCACAAGACGGCAGTGGAGTAGGAGGGTATATGGTGCACCTCCTCCAAGAAGCAAATTGTATATAAAACTGAAGAGAGGACTAGACACCCAAAATAAGTTAAAGACTACCTGAAAAAGAAATTTTTAACTAAGGACAAGAAAGAACGTTGCCAGTACAGTACGAAGGGTGAAGTCACAAGGGTAGTGGGGCCAAAGCTCCGGGACTTCCCTTTGAAAGGAAGGGAGCTGGAAACACAAACTCAGCTCCTGAGCACAGAGCACCAGTGCCCGGATCAGCAGACAGTGTAGTACCCAGTGGCTAAAGGCCACAGGGTTTGTGTCTTCCGGAGCAAGACTAGACCCTCTAGAGACAAAGCCACTATTATTTTCCCTTAATTCTTAAAGGAGCCAAAGCACAGGTTCTGTGTTCACAACCATTTCCTTTGGGCCCCAGTGAAGAGGGTGTCATGGACTGGAGTCACAGAAGCAGAGTCTGCAGCAGGAGGCACAGGGGAGGGCCGTGGGGGAGTGACTGTGGGGTTTTCTGTTCTGGGATGTACCTGGAGTTTGCAGCAACCAAGTTACCTTAGAAGATCAAACCTGCCCAGGAGAAAAGCAATTACTTTACTCTGTGGGATGCTGCTACTCCCAAAATTTGGAATCCTGCTTAATCCACACTGTATGTTTTTGTTGTTGTTGTTGTTGTTTAGTTCTGTTTTGTGTGTTTTTTCATTTTCTTCTTTTTTCCTCCCATCCTGCATCTTAACCCCTGCTGAGGAGACAGCAACATACAAGACTCAGGGGGTATCAGAGACAGTCTGTAGGGTGCAGCTGTTTCCTACATTTCCTGGGAAATAGACCGGCACTACTCCTAGAAACACCCTCCTGGATTCTGGCAAACCCAACGTCTGGGCTCTGGAGACCCTACTCATTAACCTATTAGGTGCCCTGCCCTGCCAAGTACAGGGGAAAATCCCTGGAAAAACTCAGGCTAGTGGCCCTGTGGCTGGGGAAGGCAGCCACAATCTTCCCTGAATTCTGAAAAGGCACGTGCAGCAGCACGAGTCCCATCTCCCCTGATTCCACCAGAAGCCCACTCAGAGACAGTTGAATCTGAACTAGTTTAAAACTGACGGCAGGCTGGCAGACAGAGACAGGCAGATGTAGATCCTGCAGTGACTTGGGTCCTTTGCTCACACACCCTAGACCCAGTGCTGATGAAGGCCAGCTTTGCAGAGCAGCTTGGCCCAACTTGGGCACAGCCAAGACTGGAAGAACAAGCCACGGACTGTGGATCGCTTGAGGATCCTAACAGGTGAGGGCTAGATGTGGACAGCACCTGGCACTGGCTTACACCAGCCTCAGACACCATCAGAGCCGTATCCAGAGGGAGAGACCAACAGGCCTGCACTAAACTCTGATGAGACAAATTCCACTTTATTCTTTTTCATTATTTGTGTTATTTTTCCTTTTCATAGTGGTCTTCTTTAATTCATTATTTTAGTTGAGTCACAAAGAAAAAATCATGCTAATACCTATTTTGAAACATCCTTTTTATAGCTAAATAATTAATTTCAAAGGAAACATATATATAACCTCTGTTATATCTAACCATGAATAGAATATAATTGAACTATTTTAAAATACCAAAACTAAATACATACTTAGCAATATTCATCTGAGTACAAGTCTTTTATCTCCTTGATTAAATTTATTCCTTGATATCTTCTGTTCTTTTGTTGTAAGAGTAAATGGGATTGTTTTCTTAGTTTCTGTAACTTTATTAATTGTGTATAAATATGCTAGAGACTTCTAAATATTGATTTGGTATCCTGTGCTCAGAAAACTGGAGGACATGGAAGAATGAAACTGAGGAAGACACAAATATGTGGATGCATATATCGTGTTCATGGACTGGAAGAATCAACATCATTAAAATGTCCATACTACCCAAAGCAATCTATGGATTCAATGCAATTCCAATTAAAATACCAATGGCATATATCACAGATGTAGAATAGATATTCCAAAAATTCCTATGGAACCAAAAGAGACCCCGAATAGCCTCCGCAATCTTGAAAAAGAAGATGGAGAGATCACAATACCTGATACCACAAGGCCACTGTAATCAAACAGCTGGGCACTGGTATAAGACCAGTCATGCAGATCAATGGAACAGAACTCACATCCCAGAAATAAACCCATGCCTTTATGGTCATTTAATATTTGACAAAGGAGGCAAGAGCATACAATGGAGCAGAGACAGTCTCTTCAAGAAATGGTGTTGGGAGAACTGGACTGGTACATGCAAAAAAAGGAAACTATACCACCTTCTTATACCATACACCAGAATAAACTCAAAGTTGATAAAATACTTAAATATGTCTTGATACCATTAAAATTTAGAGGAAAACATAGGCACTAAAATTCCTGCTACCTCATGTAATAATATTTCTGTTTATATACCTCTTAGGCATGATTTCCTATAATAAGTAAATCTTTAATGGCAAATAATTATAACCGATAGTGTTTCTTTCCTGCCAGTTAACATATTATTTATGTCTGCTTCTTTAAATAGATTGGTTCTATTATTATATAAGATAAATCATTATGTAAAAATAGGATTCAGTCATTTTTTATTATTGTGATTAATGTGAACATCTCTTCTATTTCATCACAGAATAGGCCATATTTTCAGATATAGTAACATGAAAATGTTTATATTCTAGCTTATAGAGAAATTATTTTTGCCATAATTGGGATTCTATGTTGATTTTTATTAACATCAGTTTGAAATATATTGAGATCATCATGTATCTTTTTTCACTTATAGTTATTAAGAACTGCAAATTAGATGGTGAGGTCTCCTAATTTTGAATCACATTTGCATGCATAAAAAATTGTCACTTGTTGGTCTATCACACAATTCTAAAAGTACTTGGGTTAATATGTTACTAAATTATTCAAGATTCTTGCACTGTTGTCATAATATGTTAATAGCAGATTATTTCTAATTGTCAAAAACTGGAAACATCCCAAATGTACATCATTGTAGAATGCATAAATTGTTATATACTTATGCAAAGTAATGCTGCACAGGGATAAAAAAGAACAAAGCACAATCTCAAAAACATAATGTAAAGCCAAAGGGGGGATGGGATAGAGGGTGGGAGGTGGGGATGGCCGGGGTGAGGGGAGTGGTGGTGGGGGGGAATGGAGACAACAGTACTTGAACAATGATTAAAAAGGAAAAAAAATAAACAAAATAAAATGATAAAAAAAGAAAAATAAACCAGAAACAGAGTATGCATTTTACATAATTTCATTAATTATAAATTTCTTAAATAAGAAAACCAAACCTGCAGGTTTAGCGATGTTAAAAAATGTCTATTTAGCTCTGGCTGGCATAATTCAGTGGCTAGAGCTCGGGCTGCGAACCAAAGTGTCGCAGGTTCAATTCCCAGCCAGGGTACATGCCTGGGTTGCAGGCCATAACCCCCATTAACCGCACACTGATGTTTCTCTCTCTCTCTCTCTCCCTCCCTTCCCTCTCTAAAAATAAATAAATAAAATCTTAAAAAAAAAGAAAAATCATACCTCATTCAGAACATTTAAAAAAATGTCTATTTAGGTGATAATACCAAAAAGGGAAAATAATAGAAAATAATACAGTGAATGATTATCTTAAGGTTCAGGGAAAAGAACACAGCTAAAAGCGATAAGGCTCATGAAGCTTCTGACAATTTTTATTCTTTCTTTGGCTGGTTGTTCCACCAGTTTTTACTTTACAATTATCCTTTAACCAGAATCCTTTTATTTTATGATTATTTTTGTATTTGGGTAAAATTTTACAATTAAAAAAATTGAATAATGGTCATACATAGAAAAAAAAACTTAAGGGAAGATGTCCAATACATGGGATAAAATTTCAGACATTCTTAAAAAATTAAGCTGACAGATTATAGAAAAGTTCTGCTTCACCCACACTTAAACTAATTTTTTAGGAAATGGTTGGGAGAGTGAAGAATTCTTCAAACTAATATATTGAGTATAATATAGCTTCCAAAGGAAGAATGACTCCAAAGGGTTAGCGCCTATAAAACTAGATAGCGATCCATTAAACTATCAACTACAATCAAATAGAAAAAAATTCCTTTCAATACTACTTTCTATTCATTTAAAATACAAAAGAACATTTCTTCTATTTACAATAAAAACAACTATCATAAGTTCATTCTGTCAATTGTAAAGAATGTATTTTCTAAGTTCTTCTTTCTGACTATTGTGCAGTATGATTTTTAAGTAGTTTGTCTAAATTATAGTGTGTATAATGTCCTGGTATATGGAATGAGTGATTAGTTTATTAACAGAACTAGAGTGCTCTGTTCATCTTATTTCTAGAAAATGTACCTAGAGGAAATTTTTAGTTAAATACAAAATAATAAATATGCAATATTTTTTTCAGTAGGGAGATGCTTGCAATTCCAGATACAGGTCTGTGTTTTCAAGATCCCCTCATTCAGGATCAACAGCATTTAAATGTAAAACAAAGTTGCTGGACAAAATTGAACAACATTCTTACATGTGCATAATTGTAATACTGAAAAATTTGATAATCAATTAAGTACTTTGGTTCATTAAGTAAAAAACCTATTTTTTGTTAAATTAATAAGCCCATAATGGCAGTTTGGGACTCTAAAAATAAGTGTCATGCTTGTTTGCATTCATTTTTTTCCTTTCTTCTTCTCTCTCTCTCTTTCTTCTTAGAATAATTATTTTTTCAAATGCTATATTTATTTGCTGCATCAAGTAATTTGTTAAGTCGCACTTCTTTTTTCATAGCATGCTTTGTGTTTTACTACTCTGAGGGTTATAGACTTGTAAGTCCGTGTTTTTCATTTCATTGAGTTTAAATTTCCAAATGATTTTCTTTTTTTAGGTAATGCCCATCTGTTTCAGAATGATTTTCAACCTGAGATCCAAGTGTTGTGTGAAAATCTTGAAATGGAAATTCTCCCATTCAGCACTAAGCAGGTACATGTGCTACCACTGTCACACATACGCCAACTACCTGTGGAATGGAGAGGACGACTTCATTGCCATTTCCCACATCTGACCACTTGAACTTAGAAGGCTGTGTGTGGGAGGGCGTCAATGATATTTCCAGTGTCTTTCACAGGGGCACAACACTGAATTTAGCACATTTCGAAAAGAAAAGACCCGTTTAAAATATGATCCCTTCTTTGGGTGACTGTTTAGGAAACTGGCGCTGTGTGTGAAGCACTATAAATCATAGGATATCATTCATTATTTCTGAAATGCTGTAACCATTTTCCGTATGTCACCTCTCTGTGTGATGCTGTAAGGGAAGTCATTTCTCTTATTCAAATGACATTTCTGGATCCATCAACTCCTTGGCACATTTTCCCTTATTACATACTACAGTGGCATCACAACGTAATCCATGGCTAGGTCAAAGGAGGTTACTCTCTGGGTTTCTGCCAACTGTGCCTGGGTTAATGCAGCCTTTCCGGGGGCACCATTTGTCACAGCTCTGGGTTTTTTCCTGTTAAATTTAATCCATAATCTTTTACAAGGGACTTCCAACTGAGTGAGAAATCGTTTATTTGCTCTAATGTCTTCCTAGTACACAGGGGCGGAGTCATTTTGAACTAATTTACACTAAAATTCTTTCCTTTCAGACCAGAATGATCCCTGTAGGGGAGTGAGTGAAGTATCCACATAAAACTGGAGTTCCTCTTTACAAATGGATGGGAGGAAAGAAATGTCAGTGTATTTCTATCTTCTCTGGAACTAAAGAGCCATGGCTGTCCAGTTGTGACAAATCGAGTGCAAACCCTGTTATCATCATGTATTTGTTGCTTCTTTTTAAGTGTGAGAAAGATATCTCTATTCTTCCCCATGTTTAATGGGTAGATAATGATTTCACTTCGGTAGGGAATATCTTTTCTTCTGCCACAAATACAACCGCACTATATATATATATATATATATATATATATATATATGCATCTGTTTTATGTTATCTTTTTAAACATGAACTAGTTTGCTTTAGTTGTTTGCAAAGTTATCTGTTTCACCAAATGGAGAAAGCCAGGCTGATCCTGTGTGGCATTTCTGACCAGGAGTGCAGAGAATTGGCAGGACTGAGAAAACAGTGAAAGATGATTTTCCCGTAAAAACCTCTGTGGTACTATTACACTGGCTTCATTTCACAGCATTTAAATAAAATATAGTTAGAGTCACTTAACTTTTTCTAGGAATATGGAGAAAGTAAATTCCTTGAAAATGAAATTTAGAAGAGATATTTATAATGTCTGTTGATCATTAGTTTTGTTTATTTTGTAACATCTATAAAAGGAGAGATGGAAGTCACCTTTACCATACAGATACAGCTGTAATTTTCCAAGTTCTAAATTTTAATTGTGAATTATGTGTTTTCCAATGACCCTCTCTTAATTCTACCCAGAAAAGGTGTCATTTTGTTTGGCCTTTCACGTAAATTTCACCGTGCTCTAAATTTCTATACTGCTGAATAATTAAGAATATAAAAAAATCAATTATTTGAAATGGCTATTTTGTTTATGACTTCATTTGTATAATCTGTTGACATTTTTCTGCAGGACACATTTTGTGCAAATAAACATTATTTTAAAATAATTATAGATCAACAGAGAAGTTGCATGCAAAGCATGGGAGACCCCCTTTGCACCACACTGAGTTTACCCTGCTGTTAACTTCTTACATCACGATGGTCCACTTATAGAGCTAAGAAGACAACTGGTACATTCTTATTAGCTAACCTTCACAGTTTATTCAAATTTCATTCCATTTTCTGTTTTTTTTTTATGTTTCAAGATTGCATCAGGATAACACTTTATATCTAGGAATTGTATCTCTTTAACATCCTCTAGTCTGTGATTTTTTTCTCAATCTTTCTAGTTACTGACGATCTTGACAGTTTTGAGGGATACTTGTCTGGCATTCTACAGGCTGTCCCTGAGTTTGGGTTTGTCTCATGGTTAGACTGGGGTTAATGTTCTAGTGGAGACATATCATAGAGGTGAAGTTCCTTGTCATCAAATCAATGCTGTGGTTTATTTAAATAGAGTATTATGTAAATTTAAAAAATGAAGATAAAAGAGGGTGAAGAGGTTAGCCAAAGAATATATATGCACAGCCCGTGGGCACAGACAACAGTGTGATGAAGGCAAGGGGAGGGAGATTGTATGAATCAGAAACCTAAGAGACTTTCTGAATTTACTGATCCCTTCAGGAAGCCCCAGAAAAGAAGGACATTGCAAAGTCTTTCTTGTCTTTATAAATAAACTGTATTTTCATTAAAAACTATAAAATATGTATCTATTTAATCATTAAGGAACATAATAATTTAATCATTATTAAGGAACAACTTATTAAATAAAACACTAATTTTAAATGTAAATTATTAGGAATTACAGGTTACAATCCCAATTATCAATCACTGAAGTTTCATATTTCTTTGTATCCTGAAATTAAGAAGGTTAAAGTAATTATTCCTATAAAGCATGTGATTTCCTAAGGAAAGTAATGAACTTGAGCTTCCTTATAATCATACTAGCTTTCTACCTACTAAAGGAAAGTACTAAAATATGGACTGACTAGCAAAATATATTAAAAATCATCCTGAATGTGTAGAGTATTACATGTCTTATTATCATTTGACTAATTCCCTGCTAGGCATCAATAGTGTGGTATAATAAAAAGTTTATGAATGCTTGAACTGCATTTTATGAAATATACCTCCCAATGATTTAAGCTCTGAAAAAAATATCATATCTATTATTTTCTTTTATATGTTATAAATGTTGCCTTTTTATATTAAATGTGGATTTGTACACTATATTGAAGAGGAGAGAATCACTAATAATGGTTTAGGGGATTACTTAACTTTACATAATTGAAATATGTTTATGTTTACAGTGGTAATAAAAATGTAGTAGGAAGATAGAAATCTAGCAATACACAAATACAAATTCCTAAAATATTCAGCTGATTTTTTATTATTCCAGTTATTGTTGCTATTACCAATAATCACAGACAATTATGTATTCCCTAAAGGAACAAGAGCCGAGCCAGTTCACTGATTCAGTTTGTCATTTGCTGGTGCCTCTATTAAAACACCATTATTAACAATAGATTCAGTAGGTTAAAACATAAAAGCAAAAAATAAAACTAGCAACTTCATGGAGACCTATTTTTTGCTGAATTTCCAGTATTTTTCAACCATTTTTAGCTTCTTTGGCCTATTTCCATTAACTCACAGACACCACACTAACTGCTGGGTATGTGTTTTGACTGATATTACCCATTTCAGAGAATTCAGATCCTCAAAGCATCATTTGCCCTTTGATGATGCCTGAACAGCAGCATCTGATACAATGATTGACATAATTGCCTAGGAGACAGTATAGTGTCTTCTCTCAAGGTCTAGAATCCAATGAACAATTGTTTGCATATATGGCTAGATTTTTCTTTTTGTGGGCTAGGTTATTTTAATTTGAAATTTATTGGAGAGCTGTCAAACTCTTTGACACTTTTGGAGAGCAAAAGAACTCCATGGGAAAGAATTTCCACTTTTCAGAGCAAACGAATAATAAAAAAAATAACTAGAAAAAAACAGAATAAACAAGTTTCAGTAGAGGTACTGTTAGAAAATTATATAAATTTTTATTTAGTGATTTCATTAAAGAAATTTAAAAAGCATAACAATTTAAATGAAATATTCAATGATTTAAATATTATATAATATAAAGATAACATATTTAAAACAATGTCCAATGTTCTTAAATATTACCAAAACATTTTACTATACCGACATTCATAGAAAATCATATGCTATTTCAGTTACATTCATTCATAAGAGTTTATACCTTCAAATGTCACCAATACAGGATAATACATTGGGTATTATCTAAATATCTTTGTAACAATAAAAGTATAAATAATCTGAGGAAAAAACCAAAAACACAGTGATTAATAGACAAATCAAGATAAGAAATCACAAATGTCCTTCATTTAAAGTAGAAAAATTCCAACATTCTGATGATTGTGCCCATTTGCTATGTGACTTCAGAATTTGCTACATGGGTCAAGTCTAGTCAAGAATGAACTCTAAAATGCTAATTTCTATCCACCAAACAAACTTCATTTTATAAATACCAAGTGATAGCAACCCAGAAAGTTTCTAGAAAATATCCCTCTATGCCATTCACACTTCAAATTAAATGGAACAGAAAATTAATGATAAACTGTTATTTCTTGTTTGCATTTTACTTCGTTAGAAGAATGGCAAACTCCTATTGTCCCCAAGCTTTTTGGGTGCTTTTGTAGTGTAAGCCCTTTCTCCATTCTAGGAAAAGAAGCTGTTTATTAAAAAACACCAATAATTCAAGCATTGGGTATTACCATTCATCATGTTTAATAAAAAAATAGCAGAAAGAAAATCATTTTGACAAATGGTAATGTGGCCAAGAGGTGGAACAGAGCTGGAGAGTGGATTGAAGAGAGCAGAAACAAGAAGGGGATTTAATACTGATTCCCCAACTAGGATGCTTATGTTTTCTAAAATTCATATATTGAAATCCTAACTCCTAAGAGGATGGTATCAGGAAGTGGGGCATTTGGGAGGTGCTTTATTCATGATGACAGAACCCTCAAGAATGGATCAGTGTCCTTGTAAAAGAGACCTCAGGGAGCTTACCAGCCACTTCTGCCATGTGAGGGCGCTGTGAGAAGCCAGCCGTCTGCAATCTGGAAGAGCCTTCAGCAGGATACGACTATGCTGGTTCCACGTTCGTGGACTATCCAGCAACCAGAACTGGGAGAAATTACTTTCTATTGTTTACAAGCTATGAGCCTGTGGAACTTTGTTATAGCAGCACCAAGGACTAAGACAAGTCTCTTGCCTGAAAAGTCAGAATAAGTGGATCTAGCAAAGGAATAATGCAAGCAATATTGCTCTTTCAGTAGAGTTACATGGAGTTCCATTCCACCCATGACTTAGTTCCACTAGCATGATAATCTCCTCCTACTTGTATCCAGATCCAATACCAGTTAATCCTCCCATTCTATCAATTCTACCTCACTGGATGTTACACGCCTTTTGCAACTCAGACAATTTTTGGCTGTCAAATATCACTTCGTGTTTATTCACTATAAAGTGTAAATGCCATCCCCAGTCTATTCCTTATACCAAAGTAGTTGCACCTGGACATCCAGTGATGTGGTTGTCAGGAAGCCTGTGGATGAACTGGAGCTATTGCCAAAAACACCTTGAGAACCTAGGCCTGTGAAGAGGGAAAGTTACCTCACCACTATACAAAGAAGGGTTGGCTCATAATAATTGTCTCTCCCACCTGTATGTCGGGAACTCGGAATGGAGAAACACCTGTATGGAGAGTCTGTCTACCTTGCCAACACTTTGTATGACTTATTACTAACTCATCTTTCTTTTTATTCTTTGGCCCTATAGATCAATCTTTGTTTTTCATTTCCTAACATTTTTTTACATAGATAATAGATAGGCTCATACATGTTCTTCTTCAGGGTGATAATTAAAATATGCATATGTCCTCAATTTAGAGCTATTGCTGCTAAGCTGTTAAATCAAAGACCTATTTTGTACTATTTTAGTGACATAATATAACAAGGTATCCAGTATTTTTATTCACCTCAAAATCATAATATTACCTGATTAACAAAGGATTGGGCCCTGACTGGTGTAGCTCAGTGGATTGAACACCAGCCTGCAAATGAAAGGGTAGCTGGTTCGATTCCGAGTCAGGGCACTTGCCTGGGTTGCAGGCCAGGTCCCCAGTAGGGGGCACACTAGAGGCAACCACACATTGATGTTCCTCTCCCTGTCTCCCTCCCTTTCCCTCTGTCTAAAAATAAATAAATAAATCTTTAAAAGAAAAAGGATTTGGTATAGCTCTGAATTTTAAGTGATTGCTTATCTATTTTTTATGATTTTGGCAAAGACCCATAACTCTGATGATTTGAAAGACTAATTGTAATCTTCAATTGATAATAGGTAATTACTAGTCTTTTATAATAAATTGTATATATTCTCTTTGATTAACTATTTCTATGTGATAGTCTATATCAATATTTAAAAATATAATTTAAATTCTAAAATTTTTCAAGTCCATTTTACTAAATATATTGTGAAGCAACATGGAATACAATGTGGATTTGCTGGACAAAGGGATGATTTATTTTGGGGGCAGGCCAGGGTAAAATGGCTCAAGATTGTATCACACTTCAAAATGGCACACAATTTAAAATTTATGAATTACTTATTTCTGGTATTTTTCCATTTAATATTTTTGGTCTGCAGTAGACCATGGATAAGCAAATCCATATATAAGGGATGACTCCTGCACCTAATCAAATCTGCAAATTCTCTTTTCTTGTTTAAGGTAACATAGCCACATATTCTGGGGATTAGGCCATAGAAATCTTTGGCGGACCATTAGTATGCTTTCCTACAGCAGAAGTCCAGGCTACCTAGAAATTCAGTTCTTTGGAGATTCATCAGAGGGCAAGAAGCAAGCCAAAGCTGACAACCTCACTTAAAGCCTTGCTTCCCATCTCACACAATGCCATTCCGTTAGCCAAAGAAGGCTGGCTACTTGGTCAAGAAAAACGCCAGCAGTTGGGGAAAGTATCCTTGGTCCATATACAAACATACTTACCATTGTTTAAATTTATTTTGTAGTGTGCAAAAAAATCTTCTCACATATATCTCAGAAAATGGACTAGCATCATGATCCAAAGTATTATAATTCTGCTCAAACTTCCGTTTAAGGTAATAGCCACTTCCTTATGGGAATATTTGTGGGGAAGTATAATTCTCTCTGTCTTCAGACTTTGTTGCAATGGAGATGTGCCCTCATTAACAGAGGAACAAAGTAAACAAAAAAGCAAGAAATAAGTGGTTCAGCAAAATAGATAACGCACTGTAGATGGAAACATTTCCCAATGTAGTTTACCTTTTATGAGTTCAGTGCAAGTTTGAGCAGATGAGTCTAGGAGAGGCTGTCCTAGTAGCCATAGAAAGACCTCCCTGTTTTATGTTTTGTTCCTGAGGAATGCTCTGTAAAACAGGTTAACAGCACAACCATTATTAATTTGATGTATGGACTCCTGAGAAGGGGTTTCATGTGGTACACTGACAATCATCCTTATAGAAATCTATCTTATTAGGAAACATTCCCCAATATTGCTTTAGTCTCATTTCTGGAGTCTAGCCCTGTAGCTCAAAGTGACATGTTATTCTACAGGAGGTTAAAAAGAGATTATATTTTAAGATAAAATCTAACAATGTTATGAAGAGCCAGGCAGTTCCTGGTCTCAGATAATTTTGGAAGTTAATATTTATCTAATATGCTATGGCACTTCCTATTACAAGTTTTTGAATAAGGTGATTGGAGAATTCTGTACATTATAAAGCAATAGAGCATTAGGACTTCCATACAGTAGACTAGTCAAATTTATTTTTGGAAAGGTCATCTTAATAGTAACAGCTATACATTGAGAAATATTGTTACCCAGGCTTATATTTGGGCTCTGAGAGTGCAGGTTTTCATGAAACAATTTTTCTTGTGGGAGGATACATCCAGCGTAACTATAAAGAAAATTGCTGATAGTTTCAGCTCTTATGCTACTCCTGGGGTATCTCATGGGAATATCATTTTCTGCTTTTCAATTACATTTAAAAATTTCATGTCCTAAATTACATGTGTCATTTCATTTTGAACAAATAGGTGATATAACATAAATGGAGAGCAAATTCCCCAATATTTAAAAAAATGCATCCATTTGAATAAGAAAAATTCAAAATAATGTATGAAACTTGATTTTAGAAAAATATGCCATATTCCTGAATATAAAGCATATTTAACCATCACAAACAAGTCTCAGTATAAAAAATTATTATAATCCCACAGAGTATTGTCTTTGATTAGAAGTCATATATGAGGTCTGTCCAGAAAAAGTCCAGCCTTGGTTAATATAATGAGAATGATTTGCACAACATCATTGTAACCTGGTATCAAATAGTATCACATAGTATCGCACTTGCTCATGGTATATAGTTGATATGTTTATATATAGTTTATGTAGAATTATAAATAAGACAAACAAGAGTCAGATTGTGTATTTTTGCCTTTGGAGCTGGAAGACAATCATCAGACCAGAGAAAAGTCCTTGCTCAGGTTACCCAGACTTTACATCTCATGGTTGTGAAAATAAAGACAATGTTTCTCTAACCATTGGAGGAAATCTTGTTCTTTGACTCTCTCCTGTAACCAGACTCTAGTGAAAAATGAGCTGAACAAGAAACTGGAAATTCATCTAAGGGAACCCAGGACACAGAGAGAAGATTATCAGGCAGAGGAGTCAAAATTTGGACCCAGGGAAATAAACTGCCAGGGGAAATTTATAAAAACTTTAATTAAAAATTAGAGCACACCTTGGCTTTTGTGAGCAATACTGCAATGAACAAGGGAGTGCATACACCTTTTCAATATCCTGAGTTCATTTTTTTTGATACATACACACAAAAGTAAGACTGCTGCATCAATGGTAGTTCTATGTTTTAGTGTTTTGAAAAGCCTTCATACTGTTTTCCACAGTAGGTGCACTAATGTACATTCCCACCAAATGAGTGAAAAAAGGAAGTGTAACTATATATACATATATGTATAGACGATTATATACCTGTAGATATCTGTAGATTATATATCTGTAGATATCTGTATTACATACACATACATATAATGGGATTTTATTCAGACATAAAAAAAGGAAACCTGCCATTTGTGACATGGTTGAACTCGAAAGACATAAAATAATAAGTGCAAAAAGCAAGACACAGAAGCACTAATATTATATAATCTTATTTACATGTAGAATATACCCCCCCCCCAAAAAAAAAAGTCAAACTCGTAGAAGCAGAGAGTAGAACGGTGGTTGCCAGTGGCAGGTGTTTGGGTGGAATTCTTTAGGGGGTTATCCAATTTTCATTGACAAAATGAGTAAGTTCTGTAAGTATACAGCATGGTGACTATCATTAATAACACCATACTTTATATTTGAAACTTGCTAGGAGAGTAGATCTTGTGTGCATACCACATACACAAAAAACAGTAACTATGTAAGGTGGTGGATGTATTAATTACTTGATTGTTGCAAATATTTCACAGTATATGCACATATTAAATCACATTGTGCAGTTTTTAAAAATACCACATTTTACAACCTAAATATATACTATTTTAATCTGTCAATCATATCTCAGTAAAACTGAGGAAAATGAATAAATTAATAAAAATTTAGAGCAGTAAGATGGAAGGAGATGTCATTTATAAAGACAAAAACAGGAAATAGTCCTCATGTATTATTTAGCTGCTTAGCAAAGGACTACAATGTTTTTGACTTAAAACAACACCTATTATTATTTCCGAGTTCCAGCAGGCCAGGAATCTGGGCACCGCATAGCTGGCCTGTCTGCTCAGAGCCTGCAGTCAAGATGCCTGCTGAGCTATGTTTCTTTCCAAGCACAGGGTCCTTTTCTACAATCGAGTGGCTATTGGAATAATTCAGTTTCTTATGGCTGTAGACCTGAGGTCCTCAATTTTCTACTGGCTGTCAGCTAGGGATTTGCTCAGCTCTGTGAGGCTGCCTGCAATTCCGAGCCATGTGGCCCTCTCACAAACCACCTCACACCATAGCAGCTCACTTTTTAATGTTCAGGAAGAAGATTCATCCCTCCAGACTTCTAAGATAGAATCTTACATGATGTAAATTATCCTGGGAGTGACTATCTTGTGTTCTGTGTTATAGTCTGTTGTATTTAAGCAAGTATCAATTTCTATTTGCACTAAAGGGGCAATGAGTTATTGTAGGTGTGACTTATTGGGTCATCCAAGGATGTGACTGCCACCCATAAATTAAACAGTGGAGATATTGCCTGCCATTCACCTTCCAGGCTACAGCTCTAAGCATAAACCAAAACCTTGAGTGACTGAAATTCATAAGACAGGAGGTAAAAAATCTGAGATATAAGAAAGACATGGCATGAAAACAAAATTGGTGAAGAAAAAATGAAAAAATAAAAGACAAATATTTTCTCACTTATTATATGGTATCAAGACTTAAAAAATAATTCAAACATTGTTGCAGGAAAGGAAAATGAAAGACAACTATAAATGGAAAGAAAAACAATTTGCAAATTCATATGGGAAAATTTGAAATGAAGAGCAACATGATTCAATCAGAGAAAAAAAGAGAAAACACTGTCACAAAATGAATAAATGTTACAAATAAGCTTGCAGAAATCAAAGGTTAAAAGTTAACACTCTGTATTTTAATGTCCTTAACACTGCCATTATTCCAGATTACAATGAAAATGTGCTACTCTGATAACAAGCAGATATTTATTCATGCTGTTAAAAATAACACATGTACAAGAAAAATAATAAGTTTAAAAGTAGGGAAAATAAAGTGGTACAGGCAATGCAGAAAAGGAAAAGGTGGGAGAAACATTGGACGTCAGACTAAGGGGGCCAGAGGATTACATTATGCAGATGTGATGACACAGGAATGATCAAAAGAGTCTCTACTTTTGATGCAGGGAAGGTTCGAGTGTAAGACTTTTACCATGTGTGTTCACTGCTGTCTGGAGTGGTAGAGAATAGTTCAGTGTGTCAGGGCTGACAATTGAAAGATAGACTAGGGGAAGGACTTGGCTATTAGCCTGCCTGAGGATCTGCTCATTGTTAATTTGCAAACTCTTTCACATTATATCTGGGCCAGATTCTGCGCTAGGCTCTGACTTCTAAAGATGACAATGGCTTGCATGAAAAACATTTTGTTCTCCCTGTCCTAATTAAAGGAATGTTCTGACTTAAAAATCAAGATAGTGGTGCCCCTATTATAGATATATTTGTAGGTCTTTGGGAAAATATTCATACATTGATAATTAATAAATTAAAATTTGGCATCTAGATCAAATGTTGGCCTGCTAATTTATGTATACACATTATCTATAATAGTAACCAAGAACTTAATCAGCCCTGAATAACTGTAATTCCCCTGCTTACTTCACTAGATTCATCTGGAGAGCTACTACACTACTCTGCTTATTAAAATTTCTACCTCAGCTTTATTTCACTTTAGTACCTTCTACTTTGATAATAATTATGATAGACAGATAGACAGTAGCCATATATATATACACACATATACATATACACATGTGTATATATATATATACACACACATATACACACACAAACTATTTAAAAGATTGAAAACAATATGTCACTTTCTATATGTAACAAATGTGTTTTAGTGCATTATTTTCCTTAAAGGGTCCATAAATGTGAACAATGACCTAACTGTGAGGAATATGTTTACTGAAATTAATTTTTAAAAAGTTACTTAGTGAACAGATCAATTTTGGAAAGAAAAGTCTCACAAAGTCAATAATATACTATAATATATTAAGTATAGTATAATTATACCTATAGTATAGGTATAATTGCATTCAACTTATTAGAAGGATGGACCTAGATAGATCACTTACACTCTGTCTTCCTCACTTTACTTAACTGAACAGATGGCATAGTAGTATCTCCTCATAAGATTATATGTGAGAATGAAATGAGTTCTTTTTCCCTTAAAGATGACCATTGCAAATATTCATCCACCATAATTGCATTCACAGCACCAACTTAAGCATTTACTGTGATGTGGGATATTTTTAACTAGTGGTGATATTCTTTAAAGTTATCATGCAGTTTAATATTAGCATAGATAGCAAAAACCATTTTGCCACCAAGTCAGAATTTAGGTAGTTTAAGGGGATAAGGCATAGCAAAATAAAAATTTTAAAGATGTTTTGAAATTTGAGCATAATATACGAGGCAAGTTCTTTTCTTCTAACGATGAATATATTTTCACTTTATTTGGTTGCATTTCTAATTTATTTACCAATTTGTCAGTTTGTTTGATGGAAACACTGTTTAGCATGGTTTTGCACATAAGCAAATGTGGTCAGCATTTAGAATCTGGCATCAACATATAATGATCAGTTTACCCAGTAAGAATTTTGAGCAACTGTGACACAGTTGCTTAGATATAAGAGCCACTGGGAAATTAAAATAATTTTGAAAATTTTTGAAGCCTATTTAAATCTAATTTGTAACTTTTATAAGTCATTAACACATGTAAAGATTTGGAGAATAAAAAAAAATTGTTCAATTGGCTTTTAGTGAACTGATATTCACTAAATTAATCAGGCCAAACACTTCCGAATCACAGAATTTTACACATACATAACACTATACACACTTTGTGCTCTTAAACCACCCACACTTAGTGCATTACAATTGCTAAAATTTTGAAGTGAGAAGTGTGGTACATTGTAAACATATTATCACTTATGTTCCTAAAATGCTCATTGTTTAAGAACACGATTCTTTTGTTGCTCCTCCTAACAGTGTGAAAACAGTGTAGTCTATTTATTCTTAGGCATAGCTAAGTTTGTTATAAGAACAGGAAGGAGAGATTAAACCGCTGAGAGATTTCTAGGGAGAAAGACCTTAGTTTTAAAATTATTTCCAAATAATTAAAATGTGCACCTCCTCTTACATAATTGGGGTAGGTATCAAATGCTGCCCCGTATAGCCTTCTAATAGCCTGATCATGTAAGTGCTGAGAATATACTAAGGCACAGGAGAAACATAGGCAGTCATAGCAGACATTTATTAAAAAGTGACTTTTCGAGACCATCAATGATGGAGATTAATTCCAGGGGCTGCAGTAAGTAATTGCAGTGTCTTGTGGCAAAGGTGAAGTTTTATGAGTTAATGATAGTAGTGGGTTGAAGAATGGCTTCAAAATTGTACACCAAATAGAAGACATGTTTAATAAAAAAAAGTAGCAATGTTACACCTGATTTGAATAATGTAATAATACATTTTCAATTTTGCAGAGTTAAATTTTATTACTGGATATATGTGAAGATTTTAGAGAATATGCTATCTAAAGGTAGTGGGAGAGCCCTGGCTGGCATAGCTCAGTGGATTGAGCGTGGGCTGCGAACCAAAGCATCGCAGGTTCCATTCCCAGCCAGGGCACATGCCTGGGTTGCAGGCCATGACCCCCAGCAACCACGCATTGATGTTTCTCTCTCTCTCTCTCTCCCTCCCTTCCCTCTCTAGAAATAAAAAAAAAGGTAGTGGGAGAGAAAATATATATATTTCCCCTTCTGATTCATAAAGCACACATTTTAGTAATACTGGTTATTTTTTCTTTTAAATTTATACTTTTAAGTTTTATTTTTGCCAATTGTTAAAATATCATTACATTCCCTTTTCTACAGGATTTTGAAATAAGATAAAAATTAAAATAGATTTTTCCCTGACTTTTTGGTAAATATATATTATATTTTACTTATCTATACTTGCAATCTAAACAATTATATGAAAAGAAGTACTGTCAAGGAAAGTGGCTTATTTGAAACTTTTTATGTACTACAACTCCCCCTTATCTGTTCCAAGACCCACAGTGCATGTTTAAAAACTTGATTGTATTGAACCCTATAGATAATTGTTTCTCCTATACATATACACCTATGATAAAATTTTAACTTACGAATTAATCAATTTCACAAATAAAAGATTCGTTCTTACTATAGATCATAGCAATCACAGCATGCAATTTTTTTCTGTCCTTTTTAAATCAAGAAGTTTCACCTTTTCATTTCAAGAAAGCACGTTATGGCTTATCTTTGACATGTCTTCATTGCCAGCATCACTACTCATGTGCTTTGGGACCATTATTAAGTAAAATATGGGTTATCTGCACACAAGCCCTGCCACTCTGAGACAGTCAATCTCATGATCTAAACGGCGACTGAGTGACTGACAGACACGCAGCACGGACAGCATGTTTATGTTGAACAACAGACTGATTCACGTCTGGGGCATTTAGTGTGAACCTGCATGAGATGTTGTCAAGCTACGGATAACTGCACAATTTAAAATTTATAAATTGTTTATTTCTTGAAGTTTCTATTTAATGCTTTCAGATCATGGTTGACTTCAGGTAACTGAAACCGTGGCAAATGAAAATGTGAAGAAAGGGGCACTGCTATATATATATTCTTAAATTAATGAGAATCTAAATTAAAATCATATACATATCTAATGACCTATAAATTGTTTGACAATGTATGACAACCTATTAGTTAAAATAGTTCATGCTGAGACTGAAAAGTACAAAACAAAGAAAAAACACCAGTACCCTTTGATACTTAAAATAACAAAGATTTCTTTCTTATTCAAGGTACATGATGAGGTACCTTGAACAAGGTATGAGAAGGAATAAATCTGAGAGTTATACAATTGCACATTTTTCACAGCTCCTGAGTCATGATAAGAAGGCATAAAAAACAAATCATGGGATCCTAAATATTTGGAATGTATGAGCTAGGAAATAGAGTATTTTACTTCCACACTGTGCACACACAGGCAAGTGCATGCACACACTTTCTGAAATGGGAAGAAGTGAAGACATAGGGCCACACACATTCTGAAATCAGTGTGATCAGATCTGGAGATGGTTCGCAGTCCTGAAGGGTGAACCTTCCATGAGGGGGCAGTGATTCCCTTCTCTGGAAGGAATGCCCTTGTCCCTCATTCTTCACTGTTCTCCACAATCATCTGAATCAGATTTGGCCTAAGACATTTTTCCTCTCTGGTCACACGGGGTGAACATAGATGAGGATTTCCCCATTGAATTTGCAGTTTTCCCAACCCAGTTTCTTTTTCAGGGAGATTGTCTGCCCAAGGATTGCCACAACATTTTTTTAAACCAATCTGTGGTTTCTTAAGCTGTACAAATGTCTCCTGAACATAGACAACTTTGAATCTATTTGGCTTCAGTATTTTCCATGTGTTGATAACAAAGCACAGTTTATTTTCATAAACTGGTAATTAAAATTATAACCTTCATATCAATAGTTTATTAAAATGAATGTAAAGTTGTGACATATTAATAGGTATGCCAACACATAAAAAAGGAAAACACATACCTTTTAAAGGCCTGCACATTCAGGCTCCCATTAAACTGATGTCATATTTATCATGTTTCAATGGGCATAAATGCTATGTTCGATATACCGTTACAGTGCACTGTTGAAAATGCCTTGAACCTTTACAGGGTTAGTAAACCTGAAAGAAATTCAAATTTAAATATATAAATGAAATGCTTTCAGCCATTCTCAAGCTAAAAAGAAAAAGAGAGTTTTCTAACAAACATAAAGGAGTCTTACAGAAAATATTTTCAAACAAAAAAGGCAACAGAAACATTAGATCTATAATAAAAATGCATGAAAATAATGCAACTTACATACGCCTGTAGTAGACCAACAGGTTTTTTTAAAAACTATTTAATTACTTATTATCTTGTGTGGGTTTCTTTTTCTTTGTTCTCCTTCCATTGTGGAATGTTGTGAGGGGGGAAAAACACAATTGTCACCTGACCTAAGATACCATGTTTTCAGATGAATATTTTTAAAAATTTTTTATTTTTATGATATTACAGTTTTCCCAATTTTTCTCCATGTGCCCCTCCAACCAGGCATTCCCCACTCCCTCAACCAGTCCCCACACACTGTCTATGTCCATGGGTGCTGCATCCATATTCTTTGGCTAATTCCTTCACCTTCTTTCAAACAGTCCCCACTGCCCTCCCAATCTGACAGCAGCCAGTCTGTTCCATATTTCTATGCCTCAGATTCCATTTTGCTCATTAGTTTAGTTTGTTCATTAGATTCCACATACAAGTGAGATCATATGGTATTTGTCTTTCACTGACTGGCTTATTTCACTTAGTATAATAGTCTCCAGGTCCATCCATGCTGTCACAAAAGGTAAGAATCCCTTCCTTTTACTGCTGCATAGTATTCTATTGTGCAAACGTACAAGTTTTTTGATCCACTCATCTACTGATGGGCACTTAGGCTGCTTTCAGATCTTGGCTATTGTAAATAATGCTACTATGACACAATGGAATTCTATGCAGCAGAAAGAAAGAAGGAGCTCCTACCCTTTGCAACAGCGTGGATGGAGCTGGAAATCATTATGCTTAGCAAAACAAGCCAGGCAGCGAAAGACAAATACCATATGATCTCACCTTTAACAGGAACCTAAACAACAAAACAAAGAAACAAGCAAAATATAACCAAAGTCACTGAAATAGAGGACAGGCTGACGGTGACAGGAGGGGAGAGAAGAGGGAATTTAAGGGGACAATGGGAAGGGTTCACAGGAACAAACTTAAAGGACACATGGTCATAAGCTAAGAGGAGGGTGGTAATGGGAGGGAAGTGGGGAGGGTGGGAGGGAGGACGGGATTGGGAGTAAAAAGGAGAAAACTGTATATGAACAATGATTAAAATAAAAAAAATGAAAAAAAAAGAATGTTTAAAAGAGAAAAAAAAAGTAACAAAAAAAATAATGCTACTATGAACATAGGGGTGCATATATTCCTTTGAATTGGTGTTTTAGGATTCTTAAGATATATTCCCAGAAGTGGAATCACTAGTCAAAATGCAATTTCACTTTTAATTTTTTCTGAGAAAACTTTTTACTGCTTTCCACAGTGGCTGCACCAGTCTGCATTTCCACCAATAGTGCACTAGGGTACTCTTTTCTCCATCCTCACCAGCGCTCTTTGTTTCTTGATTTATTAAGGACAGCTGTTCTGACAGGTATGAGGTGATATCTCATTATGGTTTTAATTTGCATCTCTTTGATGGTTAATGACACTAAACACTTTTTCTTATGTCATTGGGTCATCTGTATGTCCTCCTTAGAGAAGTGTCTATTTATGTCCTTTGCCCAGTTTTTTATTGGGTTTTTGGCTTCCTGGTGTTGAGTCATGTAAGTTCTTTATATATTTTGGAGATCAAACCCTTGTCCAAGGTATCATTGGCAAATATGTTCTCCCATAGAGTGGGTTCCCTTTTCATTTTGATGATTTTTTTTTTTTTTAGCTGTAGAGAAGCTTTTTAATATGATGTAGTCCCATTTGTTTATTTTTCTTCTCGGTTGCCCTAGGATATATATCAGCAAAAATATTGCTACACAAAATATATTAAATTTTGTTGCCTATGTTGTCCAATAGGATTTTGTGGTATCACCACTTATGTTTAAGTCTTTTATTCATTTTGAGTTTATTTGGGTGCATAGTGAAAACTGATTGCTTATTTTCATTGTTTTTTTCTGCACTTACCAGTCTAGTTGTTCCAACACCATTTATTGAAGAGGCTGTCTTTACTCCATTGTATGCTCTTGCCTCTTTCATAAAATATTAATTGATCATAAAAGTGTGGGTTTATTTCTGGGCTGTCTGTTCTGTTCCATTGATCTGCATGCCTGTTCTTATGCCAGTGCCCAGCTGTTTGATTACAGTAGCCTTGTAGTATGGCTTGATATCAGGTTTGGTGATACCTCCATCTTCTTTCTCAAGGTTGTGTAGGCTATTCAGGGTCTCTTTTGGTTCCATAGAAATTTTTGGAATATTTATTCTAGGTCTGTGATATATGCCATTGGTATTTTAATTGGAATTGCATTGAATCTATAGATTGCTTTGGGTAGTATGGACATTTTAATGATGTCAATTCTTCCAGTCCATAAACACGGTATATGTATCCACTTATTTGTGTCTTCCTCAGTTTCATTCTTCCATGTCTTCTAGTTTTCCAAGCACAGGATACAAAATCAGTACTTTGAAATCTATAGCATTTTTATACACAAATAATAAACTTTCATAAAAAGAAACTAAGAAAACAATCCCATCTACTCTTACAACAAAAAAACAGAAGGTATCAAGGAATAAATTTAACCAGGGAAATAAAAGTCCTATACTCAGATGAATATTATGTGTGTATTTAATTTTGGTATTTTAAAATAGTTCTATTATACTCCATTCATGGTTAGATATAACAGAGTTTATATGTATGCATTTATATATATTTCTATTGAAATTAATTATTTAGCTACAAAAATAATTTTTTCAACATAGGTATTAGCATGATTTTTTTGTGTGTCTCAACTAAAATAGTGAATTAAGGAAGACCACATGGACCTTGCTTGTCCCGTCACAAAAGTTGTAAATGACAATCACTCTGTGATTTAGGTCCATGGATACAGAATAATATTTGTACAAAGAAGAAACATTAGAAAGTCATAGCTACAAAATAAAGAAAAATTTTAAATGATTTTCAAAAACAATTACATATATTCATTGAATGAGAGGAACTATAAAATAAAAGTGTTTAAAAATACTAGATATTTTTAAAAATTAACAAAAAAATTGGAAAAAGATCTTAGAAACTTAGATAAAATATAAAATTAGATAAGCTATTTTTCACATGATGCTTAAATTACAAAAAATGCAAGAGAAAAATACCCTAATGCATTGTGCCATAAAAATAGGAAGATTGTTAAAAACCAGAAAACAAAAAGAATTCAAAAATACATAAATAAAATAATTTAATGGAATGATTAAAAATAAATTATAAATGAAGAAACACAAATCACAAGAAAGCAGAGGATACAATTTTTATCTATTAAAAGGTAGAATTGTGGCCAAAAGACTGGAGAGACACAATGGCCAAGACATAGAAACAACGGAACTGCCCTTGGCCGGATCCCTGGATATGAAGATGTGGTACATACACCCGATGGGATACTACTCAGCCATAAGGAAAGGTGAAATACTGCCGTTGGTGACAACATGGATGGATCTTGAGCATATCAAGCTGAGTGAAATAAGTCAGACAGAACAAGTTAAGAACCATGTGATTTCACTCATATGTTGATATAAAACGGAAAACACAAAATGAACAAACAAGGGCACAAACAAAACTCCTTTACTGAGTCAGGGGTACGATGGTTACCAGAGGAAAGGGGAATGGGAGTGCAGTAATGGGTAAAGAAGGTCAAATGTGTGGCAAAAAAAAAGATTTAACTTTGGGTGATGGGAACAGCTGATGGATTATAAAACTGTATGCTTAAAACCTTTATAATCTTACTAACCAATGTCACTGCAATAAAAATTTTTAAGTTTATTTTTTATTGCTAAAACTATTACAATTGTCCCCATTTTCCCCCTTTTGTCTACCTCCACCAGTCCCTGTTCCTCCTTCCCTCTGGCCATTCCACCACCCATTTTCCTGTCTCTGGGTCAGGCATATATGTTCTTGGCTGATCCCTGCACCTTTTTTCATCCAGTCTCTCCCTCCCCCCCATGCCTGTGACAGCTGTCAGCCTGTTTCATGCTTCCATGCCTCTGTTTCTATTCTGTTTGTCAGTTTATTTTTTAATTAAATACTTAAAAGAATTAAAAGGTAAAGAGTAAAAATGAATGCTTTATAATGCCAAAAGGCTGTAATTCTTGATGAATATATAAAAACATTAAAATGTGTGTACCCAATTGAATAGCAACAACTAACAGAGAATAAGACATAGTCATGAAGTTTCCTTCAAAATCTTAGTCAGATAATTCTAACATCTGTGCCATTTTATTTTTGACAATGCTTATTGTCATTCAGATTCAGATCTTTCTAGTTCTTGGTGATGAACACTTTCTGATAAAATGTGGGCAATTTGGATTTGTTATAAAACTCTGGGTCTCATGAATAGCTGTCTTACTTTTTTGTAAGACATGTACATGAATAAGATTTAATAGTAGTTGGCATAAATAAAATAATATGTAGGTTCTTGTGGAAATTCATAGTGATTTATTTAAATATTACAAATATTACATTTTAATATATAAAACAACAGAAAATTTGGTACTTTAGAATGCATTAAATGTTTATTTTTATATTCATATTTTCCAACCTGCTTATTCATGAAGCAAATGAAAAGAATATATTTTTAATGGAATGTAAATTGATATTTCATTAGGCCAACTGAGTAATTTTTATAAACCTTACACACAAAGAAATTACTATTTTGTCTCACAAGAATTTAGAAATTTATTGAAATACATTGGAAGAACTGATTTACCCTTATTATTGTAATTTACATAGCCACTTAGTGTAATTATGTCCACTTGTTTATGAGATTCTGTAATGGAAATAAACCATCTTTTATTTTAATACCAAGGGACACATAGACCACATATTATTTCACTTTTTTAACATTTCAACAATAGTGATAAAGGGTCACCTGACAAGAAGGACATCAATGATTACTTCTTAAAGCTGTGTTGTAGAAAAACTAAGACCATAAATAGAAAAGGTGGAGTATAATCTATAATGTGATAATAATAATAATAATAAAATTGTTACATAGCAGATATATAACTCATATTTAACTTGAAAATCAACCATTTTCTCTAGTTTTTAACTTGTTCACAGAGATTTCATGTAGTTTTACTTTTAAATTATTTTTAAAAAGTTTTTGTTACATGTAGTTTTACAAGCTCTTTAAAATTTAACCTTATTTGGGACAATTAATAGTTTCTATAACACAAGTACTATATGATATTTTTGTATACAGAATTAGCATTCTACATTTCTATTATCCAATTGTTTGATACTTATTGTTTTTATCAGATGAATAATTTGGTGTTTTTTAATATATTGCAATGTTTCTATACCTTCTTAGATTACTTCCAGGAAACTTGCTAACTTTAAGCAATGAGACTTTTTAAGGGTCTTAACCTAAATTATACCATGAACAAATTTTTGCATCACTTGCACTCTCCATATCTTTTAATAGCACTTTAAATGGTAATAAAATTTATTTTCAGCAAAAATTTGGATGTACTTAATCATTCAGCTGTTTTTAACATAGGATGTTGAATATTAAGGTTGTGTTGGAATATTTTACCATTATTCATATGTTACAAGTAATTTGCTTTGGCAATATTTTAGGAACTAACTTATTGTGTTGTGTTATGAACATTTTACAAAACTTTAGACAAATTATAAAATTCTTTTTCAGCATTAGACTAATTTTCAACAGGGGATCATAGTGAAAACAAATAAAATTTTAATATAATAGTTGGTATTAGGTTGCCATTGTTATAATTTGCAATGACTTCATAATGAGGTAAGATTTTTTTCAACATGTTGATTAGGGTTTTGACCATTTCCTGCCATAACTAAATGATTGTACTGTGGGAAAGAAAGGTTTAAATGCAGGCTGTGCTTCTCCCCCTTCCTCTTGGAGAACTCTGATGGAAGTGATTGATTGAAACAGACGGACCTTTTTGTAAACATACAAGTAATATTTGCTAAAGGAATAATATTTAGAAAGTTCTTATCTTTACAAAAATATATTTAGCAGGAAATCTTTAGTCTGTTTAAATATTTAATACTTAATATACCTGAACTTCATGGTTCTATGGATCATGACTAGTAGTATAATAAATACAATGGGAGAGAATTAAGGTTTGGGTGCTAATAACATTCTGTCTCCTAATCCGTGTGCTGGTTATATGGATGTGTTAAGTTTTGTAAAAGTTTGGCCAGATACATACTTTATTTAGTGTTCTATTTGACATATATGTTGCATTTGAATCAAGATAAATTTGTTTTAAGAGGGAGGAATTTTCACTTTTCTGAGAGCTTTTGTGGCTGTTATCTCTTTCTCACAAGTGGTTGGCTTGCCATCGCTCATTTTTCATGTATTCACCCATTCATTCAACATATATTTGTTCTGTACCTACCTTGTCATCCAGGCATTTGTCAAAAGGCAGGAATAAGAAAAATGTTCACTGCCTGTTTAAAGTTTCCCCTCTGTTAGAGATAAATTAAAAAAGAAACAATTAAACGAATATAATTTTTCAAAACCAAATAAGTACATGTAAGATAAGTTCTAGCTGTCAAAAATGTAGAAGGCATTCAACAGGAGCGTTTGTAAGAGGTCTTCACAGTAGGTGGCCTTAGTTGTACATCTTAGCTCATGAGAAAGAGCCAGCTTTGTGAAAGACCAGGAAATAAAATTTGAATTAAATAAAAAGGTCCTGAAATAAGAAACATCATGATAGATATTTATATAGGAAAAAAAGCCTATTGGAACAAACAGGTTATGATGTTTATGTGAAATGTGGTTTAAAGGAATGCATTCGCCAGGACCACCTTGACCATGGCAAAGAGCTCTAAATACAGGAGGAGAGAGCTATCAAGGGTTGGGGATGTGTTTGGAATATGTGACCACATTTCTTGGAAAACAGTTGTTATTCAAAACTGTGAATTATCTTTTCCTTTGGTTATTGAAGTCCCCAAATTTGGTTGACAATTTTCAGTAGTCACTCTTTAGCAATCATATGACTAACCTGTGGAAATAACTACTCTCCTATTGGAGGACTGTAAAACTCTGTTCAGAAACACACAATCTTTGTTGAATTTCTGAATTGGAGAAGATCTCTAAAACAAGTGTGTGGGTAATGGGAAACACTTGGAATGAAGTCCTCTCTTACTCCACATGCCCCTAACAAGCTACTACTCAGTATAAAACAACAGAAATGACATTTGCTCAAATTTAAGTTAATTAGCTATAATGCAGATAATAGTGTTGAATTTATGTAACACTAAAAAAGGAAAAAAGAAAGTTGATTTCTCTGCCCGATGTTAAAGACAATATTGTGGCTTAATTGGTGTGGGGATATTTGCAAAAAGACCACATCAATGAAGTTACTCTTTGTTTCAATGAAATGAAAAGCATTCTTAGGGTATCCTATGTGCTGAATGGGCCATGGTGCCATGTAAGGGTCTGTGTATGTCTGTTGGATGAACCCTAAGCATAATGTATTGTATGTAATTAATGTAAATATATAGTGAATTATGATAAAATTTATAGTACACATTTATATGTATACACACATTTCATATATTTTACATGCATTTTATAAAATGTACATTATATGTGTTACTATAATTCATGACATATTTACATTTATATATATATCTGTAGCACCTCATAAAATTTGTGTCCCCATATTCTCTAATAAAAAATGCCGAATTTTCTCAGGCCCTCTAACTTTCTGGGTATCAGTGATAATGTGTTTTCTAAAAAATGTCTTATAAAGCTGAAAATATATAGAGCAAAGCTTCAAACAGTCTAATCAGCAAGCTTTCTTTCTCTTGTCCTGTATTTTTACTTTTATTTTTTTTTTTACCTGTCTTCAGCACACTTCTATGGTCAAACTCATATCTTACATATTTTAAATATATATTACATACACATTTTACTAATCCATATTGTTACCCACTGCTTCATAAGCGTCATTAGATATATTGATGGAGCATTTACCACTGGGTGGTATTCTGTCCTATAACATGCTAGTATGTGGCCCTTCAATGTGAGTTGCTGGCACAGCCTGTAACAAGTTTTCAGGAAAAGGGCTCAATGGTCAGGCAACAGATTGATTTCACAACAGGATACACCATTTACAGGGATCTATTTTGTCAGAACAGCTGTTCTCCAACTATTCTAAAATGTGATACACTTTTCTCTAAATAACCACTACGGAGATATTAAATTGATGAGAGGAAATGCTGTAACCTTAAGTGTTCTTAGTTTTCTTTATTGCTGACTCTGAGGAACCACCCAACAAAGTAATTGTCACAATAAAATATGAATGGGTATTTATTGGTCCAAAACATAAAAGTGACTCTCTAAGACAAGGATGGAAAACCTATTAATTATGCTCCAATTCTTTCCTCATTGAGATGGTAAATGGGATATATAAGTGAGGGGGAAATCTGAATCATTATTTTAAAAAGAAAGTGGAGTTAGTCATCAAGGAGGATATCTTAGAAATTTGGCAAATTGAATTAAAAGGATGTCAGATCTACCTAACATGTCATTTTCTGATTATGAGGGAAGCTAATGGAAGGTTCTCTATCCAAAGCAGTTAACTCAAAATGACAAAGGCCTGAGGTTAAGAATGGGAGTTTGAGTTCATTATGATCCCTGCAGCATCTCTAAGAAACATATCCAGACTCTAGGGTGGGCATACTCATGGTCTATAATAAGTGAGGTCAGCCATGGTAGTCAAAGCTATGAGTGGAAGGATGGAGCGTCTCATGCTACTTTATACTGGCTAGTGCAATTATAATAAGCAAAGAATGGCAGCTCTACCCAAGCTAATCCACATCTGCCACAATGCCATGGAAAACAAGTTTTTCAACAGCAGAGAATGAAGCCATATCTATTGTGATGACCTTCTCACTATCAAGCTAATAGACATGTGAAATGTTGTACCCTTTGTGGTGGTCAACACCTGGAAAACAGGGGCCCACACATATTCAAGAAAGAGTTCTTTAATTGTTATCAGTGGGCACATTTAGATCATTTCCTCGAAATATGAGTTAAGAAAAATATAGAGACACTATAATTACAGTTATCTTTTGATCAGTGTTTATTGACTAATGTTGAGGTTCCAAGTATCAGAATAAGTGGTTTTCCTGCATTATTTCTTACCCCATTTAATGTTCACAAAATACTGTAGGTATGCTATTTCCAATATGAGAAAAGACCAAAATTTAGACATAACCAGATTACCTAAGGTTATCAAGGGAGAAAATGGCACAGCTGGCATTTGAACCATGGAATGGATGAGTCCAAAGCCTGTACCACTAGTAGATGTTCTGTAGTTTGTGTTATACAGGATTCTGTTGCCAGTTGCAGAGAAACTGACATGGAGAAGGACAAAGAGTGCATAGAGCTGATCAATGCATTTTGGAAAAAAAATGTAAACAGAATCTTAACAAATAGAATACAGCACCACGTGAAACAAGCAACGTGGCCTGAATAGGGTTCATAGTTTATGGGAACACTAGATCTTTTTGCTACTAGAAAGAATTTTAATACGTCCCCATGTTAATGTTTAAAATAAATAAACCATTATTTACCAAATATGCTGATAAACACTAGATTAAACTAAACAAATCACATTTAGATAAATGAATTAAAACACTGTTTATTCAACATGACTAGAAATATAAAACTCATAATAAATATCCATACCTAAATACATGCAGAGACATAATATTAGATATAAATTACCACATTCTTGGCTGTCATTTTAAAAGTTATTCTTTATGGTTTGATTAGAGTTATATATATTGGAACAAAAACATTTTATGAAAATTATCTGCATTGAAAATCCTAGAAAATTCTTTAGAGCACCTGGATATCAGTAAGGGCATTTATTTTTAAACAACTGGGTAAAAGCAGTAGCTTAACTATGTAACAGAAATTACCAATTAGCAAATATAATGAGAAACAAATCCCAGTCACAGAAGCTATAAAAATTTAAATTATATAGAAATGTACTTTATAAGAAATTTGGGGCCCTGGCTGGTGTAGCTCAGTGGATTGAGCGTGGGCTGTGAACCAAAGTGTCGCAGGTTCGATTCCCAGTTAGGGTACATGCCTGGGTTGCAGGCCATGACCCCCAGCAAACGCACATTGATGTTTCTCTCTCTCTCTCTATCTCCCTCCCTTCCCTCTCTAAAAATAAATAAAAATCTTTTAAAAGAAATTTGGGATGTTCATATCAAGAAAACCATAAAAGTTTTACTCTTTAATAATAGAAATAAATGGTGATACAAGCTATGCAACATTCATCAAAAGAATATATAAGTTTTATGTATCCCAAGCAAAATATCAACATTTTTTCTTGAGGTGGAAAATTTGCTAGCTGATTTTAAATTGCATGTGGAAGATAAATGTGTGAGAATATCTAAAGTAGTTTTGAAAAATGCTAAGTTATAGTGTATCCCATCTGATTGTGCTATAAATCTATAATAGTTATGTGATGTTTTCTCATAAGAAACATTGAATAGGTTAATAAAACAATAGAAAGTATACAGACAGATGTGTACACAGCTTTTCATTGTATAAAATGTTATATTTTAAAATTAGTCAGAAAAGAGGTTTGAACTCTAAGGTATAAATTTAAAATAAAAAATATTTTATATCTCTACTTCACATCACTTATGAAACCAAATTCCACATAATTTAGAGTTTTTAAAACAGGAATTCTTTTTTAAAAAATTATCTGTAGTAAATATAAAATGAGTACTTTATTAATTTTTGTAAGAAATGGCTTTTTTCACAAAAAGATAGAACCTATAATATTTAAAAATGTCTGAATAAACAGCATACAATTATAAATCTATATATGGCAACTCAAATATATTGAAAATTTAAAAACTGAAGAGTATGAGCAATCCATATGAATAGTTAAAAGAATGTTTCAAAGCAGAAATCAAAAGGAGTCAGAGGGGAAGACCAGGACTTCATTAAATATTATTGTGGAAGGGCCACTGAGGGGCAGTTTTTACTGAACAAGGACCAAAGTGGACACATACTGGGAGCACAAGTCCCCTGACCCAGATGCGAGGTGGTCACAATGTGCCATTTTTCAACATTTCCTGTGAAGTCGTGAGCAGCCAGCTCCTGCTGAGGAAGGCTCATGGAACCTGTTTGTAACCGTTTGCTCCTCGGTATATATTATTTCTTGTAATATGTAACAACTGTGTGTTCTTCTCTTTTCTTGAAACTGTCTTCTCCGAAGAATTTAAGTTTTTTAAGAGAAAGAATACAGCTTCCCAAAAATTTGTACTTGTGTGAATAACAGAAAACCAAATGTCATAAGCAACAAAGGAACTCTCTCCCTGATACTGAAATGTGTTGTCTCAAGTAAGACTCGTGGAAGATGGAGTCTCGATATAACCAGTTGAAATTTATTTTCCTTGTGTGTCTTTAGTCTGTCATCCTCTATGAATCTTGATTCTACTCTCAGGCTGTCAACTGCTGGAGTGGTTACATGTCTCTTACTCATATCTCCAAAGATGAAGGTGGCAAAGTTACTATCAAGTTGATAAGTGTAATTCCTGGGCATCCCACTAATTGGTCCAAAGTAGGTCTCCTTCCTAACAGTAACCCCACCCATTTGGCCTCAGGTAGGTCTCCTCCCCACAGCTGTGAGTGTATATGACTAACAAACTCCTGTGGATCTCATCTGGGTGGTGGTGTTCATCCCCACAACTTAAAGGTGATCAAAATATTCTCCATGGACTACTCATTTAGAGTCAAAGCTCACTTATCTTATTGCCAGATGTAGAATTCCTCATGAACACCTAGTAGACGTCTCAGATTAAAACCTTCCAAAACAAAGCTACAGTAGTCCCAGCACCCACTACAGACCTTGGCGCACTGTATGCACTGTGTGTGCTGGACAAATGGAACACCAGGTGAAACAGGGAAACCTCCTATTACCTACAAGTCCTCACAAGTAATTCTGGAAGCCACTGACATGTTTGGTAAGGGTTCTATATTTCATCATTTTAATAGCCTTCTCAATATAGGTATAGGCATACATATGTGTATGTTTGTATTTTGTATGTGTGTGAACAGAACATTTATGTATCTACAAGTATGTACACAGGGTCCAGCAGAAGAAAGGCCTGCTTGAGTGTGGTTGGTAGGATAATCATATGAGTGTAGTAATTTATAGTTTTCATTTGAACATTTCACCTAAGATGTCATATGATGTGCTTCAGTGTGATATTTTTATGTCACAGAATTACATGCTTATGATTTTGTAATAAAAGGAGGGTGTTATTTGCAGCAGACCCTGTACTTCTTTTTAGTATTTAGCATTTGTGTTTTGTTCTTTTATCATGTTAATATAAATAATTCTGAATGGCAATTTTACTCATAATATAAAATTTATCCTTGGCATTTGTTTGCAAGTCAATAACAATATTACAAACTCCCTCTTACAAAGGGGAAAATGGTGAGTATTTTATTTAGATTTGGGCTAGAGACCACAATTTCTTCACCCCTGCTCTAGGTAATAAAATTATGTTATTTTTATTATTTCTTTATTACACAGTTCTAAATATTCAAACTGACCATTATAATCATATACTTGTTTTATAATAAAATATCAGTAAATAATATTAAAATAAGTACTAATACTTAGAGCACATGTCTATTTACGACCATGACAAAGATTTATTATTTAGCCATTTGAAAATTAGTTGGTTAATATACAATGTAATTGATCTCTTTCTGCAATTTTGAGAAAGTAATTCAATGATGTATCTGAAAGTTTCTTGTCTAGAAGAAGGAAGAAAGGAAGGAAAAAGAGAGAGAGAAAAAGAGAGAGAAAGGGAGAAAGAAAGAGAAATAGAAAAATACAGCATTCATTTGTTAGCATAACATAATTCCTTTGGTTCTCAAAAAAATTTTTTAATCTATACCTAATTCTACTGCTCATGTTTTTCAGAAAATTGGGTGCATTTTCATGTGTTAAATGCACTTCACACACATTCTTAAAAGTCAATCCAGGATGGATTCATAGTGTTGGAAAGAGAAGCAACACGTAGAAACAGCAATCAGAAGTGTTAATCTGTCTGAAAGCTGATGAATTTTCTCCTTAGATAGAGTTTCTCAGACAAACTTTGGTTCATACAGTGAATATGACATTTCTTATAAATGTGACATAGTCCCTACCTAACCCTGTTGCATATCAGTTTTTATCAGAGTGAGATAGGAATTGTTGACCCAACCTTACGTATTTATTGCTATGAGGAAAGATCCGTGAAATTGCCTGAGCTTAGTCTCTAGCATGCTGATGATACTATAAATAATGTGGTTTAATTCTTCCTTTTTCCCCTATTCATTTCTAGATAGACTTTAAAGGCCAATTTAGACATGTACTACAATGTTCTATAATGTTATCAGAATTATCTTTTACATACTGCATGTTTTTAGTCCAGTCTTCTCCAGCTTCACTCATCAATAGTCTGCAAAGTAATTTAACCTACAGGACAAGTTTCCTCATATAACATTCAGTTTTTATTAAGGTAGTAGGATTGTCAGCCTTGTACCTACAAGTCAGAAAGTGTTTGGAAATAGTTCACCATGGTGTATCTTTGCTTCTCCATAAAGTCAGGGACTCTATCAGTGACCACAATATTGGTTCAGTAAAAGCAATGTTGTTTCTGCTCTCTGCTCCCCTGCCCTATAGCACTGGTCAAGCTGTCTTGCATTTGTCGCTTCTGTCACCCAGGGGTTGACTCTGCTACTGTAAACTTGACCATGGCCTACATCCACTTCTGTGTGATTACCCATAGGTCTAAGTTGACTTAAATATTGAGGGCCAAATTCTCTACTACCATTTGGGAAAAATTTTTAAAATTATATATGTACATATTTTTTTCAACTGCTGGAAGCATTTCTGGCCCAGCCCACTCCCTCTGACCCATATCTACCCCATTCTGACTTACTCCCTCTCCTTGAAAGACTCTTATTACAAGCCCGCCAAAGCAATCACCAAATAATCTCTCCGTCATTTCAGAATGGATTTGTAGAGCAATAAGAATAAAAAGAGAGTGATCTAGATGATGATGAATGTTCTGGCCATTTTCTTCCCTTCTTTCTTCTTTCCCTAGTATTTTAAAAGTTTGTCTCTCACAAAAAGGAAGGTGTTTTAATTATCATAACAACAATGATACATGACTCATGGTTTCCATAAAACTGTTATCATTTGAGCACAGTTTTGACCCTGTTTTTATTTGTCTTAAAAGAAACTACTTTCCAGTTCATTCATATTTAAATGTCATTCTTTGTTTACTTAAAACATATTTAATATGGTAAATACTTTATTATGTGATATACGCTACAACTTCAAAAACGTAATATGGATAAATAAAAGTTACATTGCTATAATGTTTAATAGAAAAAAATTTAAGTCTTCCCTGGATAACTGAAATTATAGCCAGAATAATAAAAAATTACATGTGCCCAAGTTTTTGAGAAAATTCTTGAGTTTGATTTAAAAGTCAATCAGCCTCGATCCAAACATGACATTTCCAACTAGTATTGTTTGTCATGTTTTCCATTACATTTCAGAATTCTAGTATAAATATAAATATAAATATAAATATAAATATAATAAAGGTCAAATAACAAGATCACTGTAGATGTGAAATAAGCTGTGCTTGCTTTTGTATACCTGCAGACTAACTGTCTGATACACAGTTAAGTATTCAATGAAGGAAAGCTCCTGTTCCTTAGTCCTATTTTATGTGCAGGTTCATAGACTATTTCACATGTTTTAAGACAAGTTCCTCTGCTGGCCCCTTGAAATAATGATAGAGTATCATTTAAGTAGATACATGTCTGTTAAATTATACTGAAGTATTATCATTAATAGCCACTTTTATATAGTTGATATATTTAATTTTCTATCAGCTGAAGTCGCTGGATGAGAAGTTTCAGGTGTGCAGACTCATGGAATTACAGTAATCAAACCTAGAAATTATAAAGCTAGGAACATCTGTGGCCTTCTCTGCCTTTCCAGGATGAGGTTGTGACCACCATGTTACCCGCAGGTGCAGATTTATTCCATTTTCTCCAAAATGAAAATTGATTCTCTCACATCGCATCACAGCATATCATGTAGCTAATTACATCTTGACTTAGAGTAGGGTTGAGTCAGAGGTTTCTGCTAATAGTCACTTCTAAGAGAATTTGTGACAGATGACTAAGCTGCAGTATCTTCACTGGCAAAATAGAATTCAACACTTTGCTCAGGAATTTCACCACAGCATTGCAAATCACGAAGGCTTCTATATTAGACACTTTCTTTAATTATAGCAACAACCTATAAATTTTGATATTACTAAAGAGCATTATTAGAAATATATTTTAGTTTTGTTGAATTTACTGGGGTGACATTGGTTAATAAAATTGTGCAGGTTTCACATTTACAATTCTATAACACATCATCTGTATATTGTATTGTGTGGCCACCACCCAAAGCCAAGTCTCCTTTCATCACCACTTATACCTCCTTTACTTTCTTCTACCTCTCCCTGCCCACCTTTCCCTCTGGTAATCACCACACTGTTGAGGGTTTTTTATGCTTAATACCTTCACCCAGCCTCCCAAACCCCTCCCCTCTAACAGCTGCCATTTGTTTGTATATTTTGTTCATTAAATTCCATATATAAGTGAAATCATAGGTTATTTGTCTTTCTCCAACTGGCTTATTTCACTAAGCATAATACTCTCCAGGTTCATCCACCCTGTCACAAAAGATAAGATTTCCTTCTTTTTTATGGTCAGGAGATATTCAGTTATGTAATATACTACACCTATTTTATCCACTCATCTACACACTTAGGCTCCTTCCAAATATTTTACCCCTTCAAATTAGCTATTGTAAATAATGCTGCAATGAACAAAGGAATGCATATACTCTTTCAAATCAGCATTTCAGGATTCTTTAGATGTGTTCCCAGAAATGGAATCGCTGGGTCATAAGGCAGTTTACCTTTTCCATTGTTTGAGCAAACTCCATACTGCTTTCCACAGTGGCTGTACCAGTCTGCATTTCCACCAACAGTGCATAAGGATTCCTTTTCCTCCACATCCTTGCCCGCACTTGTTGCTTGTTCATTTATTGATGATAGCCATTCTGACAGGTGTGATATCTTGTCCTGATTTTAATTTGCATTTCTCTGATTAGTGACATTTGGTAAGTTTTCATATGTCTATTGGCCATTTGTATATTTTCTTGGAGAACTGTCTATTCAGTTACTTTGCCCATTTTTAAATTGGATTATTTTGATGTTGAGTTGGATAAATACTTTATAAATTTTAGATATTAACTCCTTAACAGATATATCATTGTTGAATATACTTCCTAATTCAGTGAGTGGTCTTTGCGTTTTGTTGATGGCTTTCTTTGCTGTGCAAAAACATTTTAGTTTGGTTTAGACTAATTTGATTATTTTTTCTTTGCTTTCCTTATAACTTTAAAAACCTTTTTGTTATTCAAATATGCAGCTGTCTTACTGAAACTTGTGGATTTATTTCTAAAAAAGGAAAGGCTGTCAGATGAACATATATAATTTTGACTCTCTTCTTACTTGTTAGGTAGAAAAAATCCTACTAGAAAATACTTTCAAATAATTTAGGTTATATTTTCAATACTCTCATCTGGATTTTAAAGGGATAATTTTCAAATGAGAGTTGACATTTGTGACTAGGATGGAGGCAGATGTCTATTTGGGCATCTTTTTAAAGAACTCTGTTAACTGTCTTCCTAAATCCATCCTTTGATCTATTTCATTTCAAAATAATGCTCCTTTTTTTGCTTCTCACTTCTATTATGGAGTTCTTTATCATTAAAATTACATTTTATTGTCAACATACTTATTAATTCATATGTTATTTCTTGAATTTACCCAATCATTCAACATTTATTAAGCAATTACTTCATGTCAAGGGAAGACTTAATAAATGTGGGATTAAACAATGAATAAATCAATATTTTGACTGAAATAAGTTTGTGTTTGAACACATGAACAGAGTTTATAAAACATGTGATGTTTAAAAAATGGTCGTTTTTTGCTTCTACATACAATGGACTAACAGAGACCAAATTTATCTTCTTACTTCAATAAATTAAAAATATGACAAAATATATAAAATAAAGTTTTCAGACCTAGTAATGGTGGCTCAGGTATTTATTCCTGAGGCAAAAGAAACAAAAATGCTGAGGCCTACAGTTGCCCGATGTGAAGATTAGAGATTGTTATCAAGCCACAATATGGGAAATTAAAAAAAAAAACTAAACTAAACTAAGACTAGCTATCTTCCGAGTTGAGAAAATACTTAAGAATTTGCAGAGGGAGAGGCAGGCAGAATCCGTGGGCCGAGTACTAAGGGGAATGCTGGCACACAGAGAGGGAAGCATACGGAAAGGAAAATCTAGAGATCTACAGAGGGTTTACTAAGAGTGTTAAGTTGAATACTAATCAGTGCATGCATGTGAAGAAACTATTGGAGGCTGAAGAAAGAATCACCAGAAAGAAACCAGATGGAATATTCTCTAGAGCTCACATCCAAAAATTGTGAGTCAATATCAAACACCCTAACACATATGTAATTATTTCAATGAATCAAATTAAAATATATGTATACATATATGTATATATATTTCAATTTGATATATATCAAATATATATATATATATATATATATATATATATATCCTACTGATATTAACAAAGGTGCCAATCAATTCCAAGGAGAAATGATAACACTTTTAGCAAACAATGCTTTATCAATTAGATAGTGATATGACAATAAAACACAGTAACAATAGATAGATTTGCATATTTCACAAGAAAAATATACGGCCAAGAAGCCCATACAAATGTATTCATCGCTCATTAAATAAATGTCAGTCCTGGCTGGGGTGGCTCACTGGATTGAGCACTGGTCTGGGAAACAAAAGGTCACCAGTTCGATTCCCCATCAGGGCATATGTCTGGGTTGGAGGCCAGGTTCCCAGTAGGGGGCACATAAGAGGAAATCACACATTGATGTTTTCCTCCCTCTCCTTCTCCCTCCCTTACTCTCTCTCTCAAAATAAATAAATACAATCTTTTAAATAAATAAATGTCAAGTAAGTCCTTAAAAGTTTATTATCTGTTCAAACTCACTAGAATGGCTAATATTAAAAAGACTGATGACAGAATATGTTAACAAAAATTTGAACAACTTGTTTTTCCACACATTGCTGATGTGTCAGTAACATGATACAGATGTATTGAAAAATATGGTTGATAGTTTAAATTATTATGCTGAGCAAAGAAAAGCCGAATTCAAATAATGCATAATCCATTATTCCATTTATACGTAAGCTCAGAAAAATCAAAATTAGTCCCTAATGACAGAGCCAGGTGATTGATTTTTCTGGGGTTGGCATCGTGCGTGTGTTGGGATGGAGCAGTGAATATGACCTTATTTGGAAAGGAATGGGGTCTTTGTGGGTGTATTAAGTTAAGATGTGATCATACTTGATTAGAGTGAGCCTTAGTCCAATAGGACTGGTGTCCTTATAAGAGGGGAAAACAGACGTGGAAATACCACGTGAAGATGAAGAAACACAGCCCCAGAGGGAAGATGGCCTGGGGAAGACAACGGCACAGATTGGAGTTACGCTGCCACAGACCAGACGTGCTTGGGGCTACCAGGACCTGGCAGAGGTGAGGGATGATCTTCCTGTAGAGATTTTGGAGGGAACCTGACCCTGAACCCATTGCTTATGAACTTATACCCTCCAGCAGTAAGAGAATATATTTTTTCTTACCTTAAGTCACCAGCAGCCCTAGGCAATACACACAGATTTGATTACCTGCAATGAAGCAGAGGTATCTTTTTTCTATTTTTTAACTATGGTGAAATACATATAACACTAAGTTTACTATATTAACCATTTTAAAAAATATATTTTGTTTTTATTCAAGTACAGTTGTCTGCATTTACTCCTCCACCACTCCCCACACCCCAGCCATCCCCACCTCCCTCCCCTGATTCCACACCCCCTTGGTTTTGTCCATGTGTCCTTTATAGTAGTTCCTGAAAACCCTTCCCCGCTTTCCCCCCGTTGTCCCCTCCCACCTCCCCTCTGGTTACTGTCAGATTCTTCTTAATTTCAATATTAACCATTTTTAGATGTACAGTTTAGTGACTAAGTACATTCTCATTGCACAACATTCACAACATCCATCTCTAAAACACTTTTCGTGAAGGAAAACTGAAACTATGTATATATTACACAACAGAGCCTCAGTCCATCTTGCCCCAGCCCCTGACAACCACCATTCTATTTTTTGTGTCCATAAATTTGAGTACTCTAGATATCCCTAGGAGGAATCATGTAGTATTCACCTTATTGTGCCTAGCTTATTTCACTTAGCATAATGTCCACAAGGTTCATCTACCTGTAACATTTATCAGAATTCCATTTATTCATGAGGCTGAATAATATTCTATTGTATGTATATATGACATTTCTTTAATCCATTCATTTATCCATGGACACTTGAGTCACTTCTGCCTTGTAGGTACTGTAAGTAATGCTTCTGTTAAATATTTATTCAAGACCCTGGTGACTGTTCTATTGGGTTTGTGCCCAGAAGTGAAATTACTGGATTATACTGAGGCAGAGGTATCCTTTTGTGGTGATAAAGATATTTCTTCTATTGATTGTTTTTACAGGTGCAAAGTTGCATGTTTGTCATAATTTAATAACACTACTAAAATAATAATCTACTTATATAAATTGCAAAGATTTTATTTAAAAGTAGAATGGCAAACTAAATTTGCAGAGGATGTTGTGTAAAGGTAAATCTTACACATTGTGTGGGTATAAAATTGCTAAACAATTTGGGAAAACAGTTTTGCTCCTTCTAATTAAACACTACACTTAAGCCTACCCTATCACCCATAAATCTCACTTTTATGTATATATTTATGAGAAGTGAGTATGTCCACAAAAATATTCACTATACTTTTATTCATAACAGTAACATTTGGAAAAAGCTAGACATTTATGAAAAGCAGAATGGACCACAAATGTGTAATCTTCATACAATGGCACATTACACAACAATAAAACAGCATTGTTCTGATTACATCAAAGAAGCATAAAGTGAGTTATGCAAGAACACAAATGAATTTGTGTTGAGAAAAAAAGAGAAATTATTGATTTTTATTCTACAAATTTTTCTGGGTTGTTGTTACATAAGTATGAACATTGAAGAGTAAAATTTATGCATTTTACTCTTCATAACTAATACCTCAAAAATGGAAATAACACTTGTATTGTATTTGGCACTTTGGAAAATCTTTATCAAATGTTTTCTGCTTCTCTGTGAAGAGATTGTGTAGATGTACTTGCTCATGCTGAAGTGGAGGTGGCAGAGCACAGCTTTATGTGTGAGTTATGTGTGAGTGCCTTTGATGTGTAGAGTTTAAATTAATCCCAATGGAATTTTCCCCTGCATCATATTCATGTTTGGATTATAACTAAAATAACTTTATAAGACCAATGATTCTAAGGAACATGCTGTGCATGTATTTCTGCTTGACATGCTTACCTGAGGACGCTCGAACTCAAACTTTGTCTTTGGGACTTCTTGTCATGCATTTGTCAAATTATTTGAAAATGTAAATCATATCGAGAGATTCTATCCAAGCCAACACAGTAAATCTTGCCAGAGGCCATTCATACCTATCTTATCTGGAACTGAAAGAGAATATGGAGGAGAAAAAGTCCCTTACTTTATAGTTTTTAATAGCAATTCCTTTGAAGTTGACAAACATCAGTGATAAATCCATATTTGTGTGTGCCATAAAAATATATTATGTAATATGTTTAATAGATATGTGAATATAAATATGTAACCTTAAATATCAGTTGCAGTAATATAATCATGTAACTTATCAGGAATTTTTTCAAGCCATGTTTGTTTTCTTTCAAACCTGACAAGCAATAGGGTCAGAAACATAAAATCATGATAAAATATTCAACTATTCAATTACACAAAATGACTAAAACTATAGTAAATTACCTTCATCAGACTCTTTTGAATGTGATATCAACAATGTTAATCCAGGCCTGAAAAGATGTGTAGTTTGAGGCTAATCCTTTTTGAAAATCTCGTTACCTCAGGACCCCCGGACCAGTCACATCCTGTCACACACGCTGACACATTTCCAATCCCAGCAAGAGGTTAGGGTATCAAAACAAATCTTTATTTGTGGAACTAATTTGATACTTATTACAATTAATGAATGCATTAAAGTGATATCACAGACAAAAATAGAACTTTGGTGGATTTTCATACATCTGTCCTGTTCTGCTCTTATTTTCAAAACATGTAAGAGGGCATCATGTTTTCTAGATGTCAAGGTATCATGTAGAGCAATAAAGGTGAATCGAGACAACCAAGTAGACTATCAAGTGTTATACTTGTAAAGAGAGAATTGAGCAAAGTGTGAAGGCAGGCTCATGCACAGAATTCATTTCCTCTAGAGAAAAGAATACTTTATTAGACTAACTTATCAATTGAGTCTGTATGTGTGCAATTCACTATTCAAAGATTCAATTTTCTTATATTAAGAGGAATAGCAAGTAATAGAAAATACCTGCACTGAAAGTATTCTATAATATTTTAACTAAAGATATGCAAGTTATTCATAGGAAAATAACTAAGTATTTTTTGTGGAGACATAAGAACACCTACACCATACACACTAATGGGAAAAGCCAAAGTTGACGAAAATAATCGATAAAAGCAATGCAATCACATTAAAATAAACAAAATACTTTTTGATATTGAACAAGATAAACTGGTTCTAAAATATATGAAAAAAAGAAAGTCCCATCAATACATAATGGCAAAATTAACAAAAAAAGAAGAAAATAAATTTAGAATTTTAATCTGCCACATTTCAAATTTTATTTTAAAGCTATAATATTTAAAAACATGTGGCAAAAACCTAAAATAAACCGAGCCCTGTGTACACATGGGTTACATGTTCTTTTCTAAATGCTGTTCCTGACACTACTATGTTGGTATAAATATCACTATTACTATTTTATCTGAATTCATCTATTCAGTGTGGTTCCAGATTTTATTTGTAAGGGTAAATATGTCAAAAATTGTCAGTGCTGAGGAGTATAAATGAGGACTTAGGGGAATAGGAAGAAGTTTCGCCACCATTCTCTCTCTCTGCATATACAGTTTCTTTTCCTGACATAGTTTAACATTTACCATGTGCATCCATTAAAGTTTAAAGGTAATTTAAAATTATAAAACTTGTTTCATCATCCCATGCAACTTGGGTTATAACTTATAAATACATTTTTGATCTGTAGAAGACAGTTTTATTGTTATTTTTCTACTCTTAGGTTCACAAAGACAGAAATTGTTTCTTATCTGGTGAATCTCATTTGCTTCAATAAAGTGATAAACTATAATAAATGCACTAGTTATGAACCAAGAAGTCCTATGAATACAAGGATGTAATAACTTCCTAAGTTATTACCAAAAAGTATCACCAGGAAGGACATAATTCAATTTGTCCCTTTGCCCTTTCTTCCTATATTGTCCAAGTAAAGTAAGATCACTTCGAATAGCATTGCAGATATAACAGGGTTTCTAAATAAAATAGCAAGTATTTATAGTACAGTATATTTTAATTTGTTTTCCTACTAATCAACATATAGCTTTGCAATCACACAGCTGTCTCAACTTAATTTTTCTGTCATGCATTATTATGATTCTTTATACACATTTCAGGTTTTCTCTCGCTCAAAATCAAAGTTAAATTTGAAAAAAGTTGCATCTAAACGACTCATATAAGATATACAATTAAACAGGCAAAGCTGATTACAGCATGGAATTGCAGCTGAAACTACAATGTTGGTGCAAACCTCGCATCATTTGAACCTTTAACAGTAAACTGTCCTTGCAGCAGAACCTAAGGCATTCCTGAGCATGAAACTGTTCAGTCAGATGTGGCAAACTAAGCTATGTCCATGCAGTAAAACCAGCATTTATGCATTTAACATTTGGTTGTGGTGGTCACAAAAAATGCATATCAGTGTGCAATGACACACTTTTAGAGAATATCTAGAAAATTGTCCTGTTACGAGGAGGATAGTAGTCTTAAAGAGCTCAGCCATTCATGATATAACTGCTAGAACAGTGCTTCTCAAACTGTGATGTTTTGTTTATTTTTATTAACTTTCCCTCCTGTTTTATTAAAGTATGATTGACAAATGAAAATGGTGTAAATTTAAGTTGCACAATGTGACGATCTGATGGATATATACATTGTGAAATGATGACTGTAATTGAGTTAATTGGCACATTCGTCCTATGACCTTTGGACCCCTCTGCTCTGGAAGAGGGAGGGTCTACAGATACAGGGAGGGGATGAGAACAAACCCTTCAAGCTTTGTTCATGGCTCATACTGGCTGCAATCGCAGCTGATTTTTAGTGCTGTCTGCATTTCAGGAAGTACATAATAGAAAGAGATCTGGGACTAACAAGGACTGGAGCATTGCAAAGTCAGTGAGCACATGCTTTCATTTTAGGGATGAGAAGAATGAGGCCAAAAAATAAGTCGTTAGTCACATAAGGAAACAGGGAAAACTTGATAAATGGTCACATGAGGTGATTTGATTCCACCCCAGTATGGTGTTTGCCTAAGATATATGGCATTTCTTTGTTTTTTGCTTGACCTGACATTATCTTCACACTTCAGGAAAACAGTTTTCAGTGAGATCATGATATAATATCCTTTCTATGATCACACCAAAAACAAAGTCTTTTAATACTATGGTGATCTAAGCAGATCCTTGTACATCCTTCAGAGGATTACATTTCAAGTAAATTTTTACCTGTCTGATTAAATATTTAAGGACATAATATTTCTTTAAAAAGACAACTGAAGCATTGCAGAGTTACTGTTGATATTCTCATTTGTATGCTGGCTTTAGCAGGCAAATGAATCAAAAGGGCTTTATCTGGTTCTCTCTTAGAGAACAGCTTCAATTACAGCTTAGTTATTGGAGCCACAGCTGAGCTGCATCCCATGCACAGTGGTTCAGGGTGCAGCCTGAGAATGTTAGACTTTTACGGATTTGATATACAGGGTCATGGCTTCATGTCTCCAGCCTTTTCTTTTCTGGGACTCTGTCCCTCCTCTCGGCAGCATCTGTGGCTTCCCCTCTCTCCCTCCTTCTTTGAGCCAGTGTGAATGTGGATATTCTATCTGAATTGTAGCTGCTACCTGTGGAGCAAACCAGCGTGCCTTCAGGCTGAAAGCTGCTAAAGGCAGGATATTCACCTTCTGCCATTCTGTTCTTGTGAATTTCCACGTTGCAGAATGCATCGGCTTTAATTCACACCTGCAGATTGTTCTTTTGTCCTCCAGGCTGTACAGTGACTACCTTTCTCTGCAGTATTTTCCCTCGCAGTTTCCAAAAGAGTTCATATTTTCACTCTATATATAGTTTTACATTTTATGATATGTACATATATCTAAATGGCTACTGGAATTTTAGGGACAGGAAATACGGAAATTTATGTATAATAACACAACTACAAGCATTCTTTGTTTTAGATTTTCAAAAATCAACATTATTTGCATAGTAAAGGAAGGCACTTTAATTTCGTAGGCCTTTATGCATAAAATGTCATTATTTTTTCATATCACACTTTTGAGTAGCTAAAGGGCATGTACCATGTGATAAACAATGATTCTGTTAAGCACATTACTCTATTTCTAAATTATATGAACTTTCAGTGTAAAAATTACTCTAGGACCTCTCTATATTTCACATCCTCCTCTTCAAGTCTCCAATTTCACCTCCTCAATTTCTGTGTAAAGTCATACTAAATAAATTCCTCCTTGCCTGAGATATTGTTTGTCCAGTCTAGACTAACTCATATTTCATGTATTGATTTGAAATTCCTGACGAGAAGGAATTGAATGGGAATGTTGGCTCAAACTTAGTTTTATCAGTGTGAAAAACTGGCACTGTTATAAGACCTTCATCTGATTAATTGATTTATCTGTCATAAAAAATGTATAAAATATGGTGGTGATTCATTTACAAAATTCAAGACAGTACTATCTAAATAATTAAATTGTTGTATGTAATGTCAGTAACAGAGAAAGAAGACAAAAAATGAATATGCATATATAGTGTCATTTTTTTTTACTTTTCAAGGAGAGGTGAAGCGTAAATGCCGTGATGCTCTCCATAGCAGAGGCTCATTACTATCTGATGATTACTGGAAGACGCAATCTCCAAGGACAATGCCCATTTACTCAGAAATCAGATTTATGTTTGTGAACTTACAAATATTTAAATAAATTTACATATATAGTATTCATCTAGGAAAAAAGAGAACAAAGTATATGTTTTTACTATTACAACATATTCCATTGATAGTTTGTTTTGTATCTTGAAAAAGAGAAAAATGTTAATACTGTTGTAAGAAAATACTTTATCGCTATTATGTATATTTAATTGCTTGTTAGAAAATTTGAAAACTAGCTTACTCCACTTTTGTATTTTGTGACTTGGTTGTGAATATTTTATTTATATTTTGGCTTCGTATGTGATTTTTTCAATTGCTCTACAGAAATTTTTGTTAATCAGTTAAGAAGTAAACAGTACTGAGGTTTAAGTGTAGTGGAATTCATTCTTCTCCCACATAAAAGATGACAGTTTCGTGACATCTCTCCTCCACAAAGCCTTCCAGGAACCCCTTTAATATTTCTAGCTTGGTACAGTCATACTCAGCATCTGTATTCCAAGCCAGAGCATGAGCAAAGAGATGAAGAATTTGAAACTCGGCTAGCCTCATTTGTTTCCGAAGGAAGGCTCCTAGAAGCCCCCAAAGATATTCTTCATGTTCATAAGCAGGTAATTCTTTAACTTTTTGACCTCTGAAACATATTCTGAAATGTAACTGTTACTACTGGTGAACCAGCCCATGCCCTCCTCCGGCCCCTTCTTGGTAGGTCGAGGCACCTGACACTCAGCAGACTGTGCCAAGATGCAAGGAGGAGGGGGTGCCACTCCACAAGTGGGGCTCAGAGCCCACAGTTTTAGGGGACAGTGCGGCTGCAGAGGACTGTGCAGCTGCCTGACTAGAGAAGGTGGGAAACCTCGTGGACATGGCGAGCAGCAGTCCCAGTTTCCCACAGTGGGAGCAGTGGTTGAGCCTGGCTGCCCAGGAGCGTTTGCTCAGAGATGGTGCAGCTGCCTTGGTGCATCTGAGGCTCGGAGGGCAGAAAAGCTGGAATGCGGCGGAGTCCCGGGGTTCTCCTTCCCAGCCAAGATGGCAGCAAGCAGAGGTTCTTACAGTGAGCATGTGAAAAACCTCCCCCTGTAGTATTAGATGGGGGTTAGGACCACGGGAAGTCAGGTATATGCACCACAGAAGTCAAAATGTTGCGTGTCTGTCCACAGTCCCGCACAGATGAAGCCTTGGAGTAGCGACGGACCTTGAAATTGCCAAACCTGCATCTCAACAGCGGACTTGGGAAGGTGGCCTTTTCAGGATTCCAAGCCCGGTCTGCCTGTGAGAGTGGTGGAAACACACCAAGGGGCTGTGCTGAGATTTTAGAAGGGATATTCTCAAGATGCAGATGTGGTTTCTCAGCATAAGTTCACCTGAGAAAACAATCAAAAGCAAAAGGAGGAAGAGGACAAAATGGCTTCTTCTCAGGGACTATTGACCTTCAGTGATGTGGCCTTGGGTTGTTTTCAGGAGGAGCCGGCGTTCCTAGACTCAGCTCAGTGAAAACTGTACGTGGGTGTGATGTTGCACTACACAGGTGTCTGGCATTCCTGTGTCTTATCATGTCTAAGCCAGGGCTGGTCAGGGTTTTCTGGAGCCCTGGGGTTTGAAAAGGGAGGTGCTGGACCAGAGAGGCCTGTCAGTCTAGCCCAGGGACAAAGGAATTGGTTGGGAGGCAGACTCATCTGAAGAGTGAGAAAGTTTTATAAGTTGATTGGTCATTTTGGGAAAGTTCCTAGTCCATGTCAGTCCCCAAACTATTATAGTTTCAGGGTAACAAAGAAACACTCTCTTGCTCATGGCTTGATGGCATGTGACCTGCACTGCCACGGTGAATTCACCTCTTTTCTCCATGGGCCATGTGACCTGTGGCCTCCAGGAGGAAGCCTTCCCCTCGCCCCTCCCCCAACCCGTGTTGCTGACCTGGTGATGCATGTGCTGGTACATTTGTGCAGCCTCTCATTCAGGAGCAGATGACCTTGTAGCCCTAGTAGCGCATGGCCCATGGACTTCACTAGGAAGCCTGAATGGGCAGCAGCAACCTTGAACAAGCTAAACTACTAGATGACTGTTTAGGAGCCACCTAAAGGCACCAAAGGGTGATACTTTAAAATGGAGCAGGAACTCTGGGCAATGGCTTTTGTTCTGGTCTCTGCTGAAGGCTGTTGGACTTTGTCTAGGTGATGCGGACATGGGTTTTGAGATGGGGAGTCTGCCATTCTCCCAGGTTACACAGCATGTGAAGAAACATCTTTCCTTTCTCACCAGCAACTGCCTCACTAGCTTGGCTTTTGTGGCAGCTACCAGACATTTTTGTTCAGTAACATAATTACATACTTTTGCTACATTCCAAAACTTTAAAAATTCCACCTCAGGAAAGTATCACTACATTCCAAAGCTTAAAAAAAATTAACAGTTTCATAATTGTGATAAAAGTGAAAATGCATCTGAAATCTGGTGTTGTGAGGGTGGGAGGTGGGAGGAATTCATTTTTCAACAAATGGCCTGAACACCATGTAATAAACAATTCAACTTTTCCATAACTGCTCCTCAATATCATTGTTTCTGTCCATATACATGAACTAACTGTCAGGTTTTCTTCTTCATTATGAGGTCACAAAAACCCTTAGGGATACGATTGAGAAGACTTTGAATTTCCTGTTTTTAACACAAGTTTGAGAAATAAATTAAGGCACTGTTGCCGTTCTTCTAGATTGAAGAGCTACATCTGGCTCTCTTTCCCACTTCACATAGCTGAGCTCTTCTGTCTAAACAACATCATCAGAAAGGTTTACACAGCTTTCAGCAGATGGTAGCTATAATGAAGGCTCTGACTTTTTATTGTTGCTTTACTGCTGACAGCTTTAAGTCTTACTCTCTCTTGCTTTTGCATCCCTCACTGGGGCAAGGTGATCGGAAAGCGTGGGTGCTCCCTCTTTTGGTGTCAGTTGGAGATTCAAATCCTACTATCTCCTGTCCACCTTTGGACACCCTCATCTTGACCTCAGCGCTTAACCACAAAAAGCCAGGGCAGCCTTCTTTCCTTTCTCTTTTAGGACATTTCTTATGCGAGAAGCTTATCCTGCTCTCCTCAACATCAGTCCTGTAGGCAATAAACCATTACCTACCTTCTGTGTGCACATGTGTGCGTGCACTCCTGTGTATGTGTGTGTGTATGATTGTTACAGAACAACAAGGGGGTCCTGGGACGATATACTATTACCTGAAAGGAACTCCCCAGGTTCATTATGTCTGCCGCCAAAGGAAAGATGTCTCTTAATGCCAGAGATTCATGAAAAGGAAAGGAAATGTTTATTTAATGCTATACAGACTTAAAGTAGTGACCTAATGTCTTCATCAAAATCCCAAAGTCCCTTAAAACACCCACAAACACACACAGTCCTTCCTTCCCCCTTTGCCCAGTCTGGGGTACCGTATCTCAGCAAAAGAATTAGCAGTCCTTGGCTCAGGCAGTCCCCAGCTCTTCTCAGTAATCTGTCTCAGGTGGTAGGCCTCCCTCGGTTCCCAGCACCATCGGCTGTGTCCCTGGGATCTCTGCTAAAGCCAGGTGGTGGTTCCCCCTTCTAAAGCTGTGGGGGTCTCCACTCTGGCAAAGCCTTGTGGTTCTCTCTCCCTTGGCCACAAGAGTCTCCACTCTGCCAAAACCACATGATTCTGCCCCCAAATGTCTGCCTCGTCTGAGTTTAAATCCCCACGCCAATCTTCCTCTGCAGCCCCATTTCCAACTCCTCCTACAATCAGTTACATCTGCCAGTACTCTCAAAACTTTCCAGCTTTATTGGGCTGCCTGGGCAGGTGTGGCCCCATGTCATGGAGCCTATCATCTCCAAGCTCCCACATAGGCGCTATAAGTCGGGGACCTGCCTCCCAGTTATGTGTTGGGGGGAAGTTCTTTCCATTCCCCTGTCTCAGAGCATGACCACAGCTACTTAACATACCTATGCAACCAGTTAAAGGCTATAGATATGTTAAATGACCACACCAGATGTTAGTTGCAAAGCTATTGCTATGCAAAACAGCTCTCAATGGCCCTGCTCCATTTGTCTCTTCCTCCAGCCCACACCTGAAGGGGAGTGAGGACATCCTAATATTTCCTGGACACCTTGAGTTCTGGGCCCCATTCCAAATTCCTATTTGGCGTCCCCCTCTTGGCTGCACCCTGTTACATGATCATCAGTCACAAAGTCCAAGCCGAATTGTGGGTGGGGTCCATTTGCCTCTCCAATTTGGACATAGCAAAAGCATATTCCAGAGACGGTCATGAAAACACTATAATATGCTATTACATCTCTCAGAAGTGGCCTTCCAGTATTCCTGCTCTTTTATAGCCAGGGTTTGCAGGAACAGGTATAAAGGACACATGGACAAAAACAAGGGGTATGGAAACAGGAGGGAGGTGGGGAGGGCTGGGGGGCAGGCTGGGATGGGAGTAAAAGGCAGAAAACTGTACTTGAACAGCAATTAAAATAAAAAACATTAAACAAACAAGCAAACAAAAATAACATTTAAACATTTCAAATATAGCTCACCAGTCCTCACTTTGTCTTTGATGTTTCATTATTCTATTTACTCTCCATGTCATTGTAAACCTGTTTCCCTTTTGACACTTCTTTCATGATCTTTGTATTTTTGGCGACTCAATACTATACTATTTGTTCTGCTTCAGGAAGCAGCATTCTCCGCCTTCAAACACACTTGTTCTGCAAAAGGACTTAATATTTGAAATACACAGAGCCATGGAAAGCTCACACCACAAAGTCGCACACCTTCCCAGATTAATTCTGTACATTTTTAAGTGGCCACTCCTTGGGTGTAGAGAATTTTTCTCAGCAGGGTCAAGAAAGGAGCCTCGACTTGGGTGTTGTACTCACAATACAGTGCACTGATGATGTGGTGTGGAATTATGCACCTGAAACCTGTATATAATTTTGTTAACCAGCACCACCCCAATAAATTCAATAAGAGGAAAAAAGGACTGCTAATTTCCCACCAGAATGCTGCTCATTAACTATCCAGCTTCATTTGTATTTTCAGCTTTGATATTGAATAATTCTCCCAATGCATAGGATTTACCCTTTTAAATTGGGTTTTTCTTCATCACATTCCCCTCTTCCTTTCATACATTAACCTTGCTTTCTTAAGGTGTTGTTTGTGAAGCAGTTTTTAACAGCAAGCCAAAACCCCACCTTCATCTTTTGTCTACTGTTGTTTTAAGTCATCTTCATGTACACTCTCGGGCACAACCTAACCTTGCACACACATGCAAGCATGCATTCACACAGGGGAATGCCGGACTGTGCCCCTGGAATCCTCAGTGGAACACCCCTGCTCTGGTTAGCCTGTGCTAAGTCACATGCCTGTGCAAAGGCACCTGCGTGTTCCTGGTGTGAACGTGACACTCACAGCAGAAAAACCGAGACCTACAAACCGAGACTGTTTCACTAAGGCGCTGAGCTTCAGGTCCGGGTTCTTTTCTCCATGTTTCACGTTGACCTGTTCACGTTTGGAGACTTAAGGTGGGGCTCCTCTGGGGGAGTCCTAAGTGGAACGTCACACTGTGTGGAGAGGGCAGGGCCTGAGTGGGCCTCGTTTATTTGTGGAGATGGAGCATCCTTTCTAGTCGGACTTCCAGAGGAGACAGATAAAAGCAGCAAGCACCAGGCAGAAGCCTAAATTTTAAAGTCCTGGTGCAGCATGCTATGAAATTCAGTCCGTACCTTGATTTAGGAATGAGGAGTGACAGTATCTTAAACTCTTTCTCTCCCTCTTATGTTCCGTAATATTCCAGAACTGTACGAAACATTGAGGTTCAACCAGCACGCCTGAGGTCCATTTACAGGACAAACACCTCACCATGCAGAGAACACGCTACTTTGTAACAGGGTTGATAGTGTTTTTGTAGCAAGTGTTTTCTGTATTTTTCTGCCTCCTGAACTGCTCTGGAGAATGCTTGGGTATGGGCAGACCCAAAAAGATTTCATCATCTGCTGCTTTGTTGAGGCTAAGAACCTAACAGAAACAAAGAAAGCATGAAAAGGAACTTGTTATTCAAAAGCACTGTATGTTTGAATTTTGCAGCATGCTTTTTGCTCTTCTTGCAAATTATATACTGTGGGATCTCTTGACTATACTCTGAATTTCTCCATATAGGAAGAAAACAAACAAAATCATTGGTGCATTTTGCTCTAGTACATCTGCTCTTTTTTTGAAAAGACTTAGAAAAAAAGGTAAGAAGACCAGGCACACTTCTCCTGCAAATCACGTAATTCTACCAGTGAATTATTTAGCTACACTAAAGAAAGGCATATTTAAAATGACACAGCTATAAATATATCAGGATATCGATAGCACAAATATATTCAACAAAATGCCATAAACTTTACTTACCCAGTCTTTTTCTTGAAGCTTATCTAATAATGTATGCTGTATCAGAAGTTCACATGACGTGTGAATCATGTTCTAAAGAAACTGCTTTGTTACGGGAAGCTTCAGTCAGATAGATAGAGACACATTGCAGAGAGGCATGATGTAGCAAAAGACTGATGGCACAGAGATAAATGACAGACTGAAGGTGTGTTAAAATCAAATGGGAATATTTTTAATGAAGTAGTTCATGAACTAGTAAATAAAACTGACTGTTGGTGAGATTATTCTGCTAATGAAAAATAAATATAACCTGATCTTTTAAAAAATTGAAAGAAAAGAAAGGAAATTGAATTCATCCAGAAACAATTTATAATGTGTGCAATTTGTTTTATACCAACATGGCCCAAATTGCCTTTGTCCCTGGTCAAAGAAAAGGAAAAAAATAAGTTGTCTTTGTTTCCTAGTAAGTATATAAACTTTTCAATAAAATAGTTTCAGACAATCATCCACTATTAATTGGAAAAAATGGAAAAAATATTGCATTGATACTGAATTCCAGTATACTAATCAATGAGGAATAAAACACACTGATAACTTTGTACAAAATACAAGCAATCACAATCTTAATATTAAATAGGCAACGCTATGATTTTTTAACAAACACAATGGTTGTCTAAATTTCAATTTATTGCAGTGTCTTATCCCCTTGTGTAAAGGAGGGGACTGAATTGAATTTACACGAAGAGCTTTGTCTCATCTTGCTCACTGTAGGGATGATTCATAGATTGATTTCTGAAAGTTTTCTGAAAATTTCCCCAATTTTACTTTATGGCATAAAAAAACACATTAACCTGCTGACAGCAAAGTTCACAGCTGCAAAATTTTAATTCTAGGCAAATCTAACACTCGAAACACCACTCTGTGGAACTTTGACAGCAGTGATGCTTTAAAACAACCGAATTGCCAAAAAATAGTATTTTAAATGAAACTATTATATACCAATACAATGAAATAGTACACATCTATTAAAATAGTTATGTATTTATATATTTACCAAATTAAAATAGATCTATGGTAAGTGAAAAAAGCAGTGATTTTTGGCCCAACACACATTAATATGTATGTATTAACACTAAAAATAATGGGTCCATCAGTGAATAAGTGGATCAAAAAACTGTGGTGCGTTTACACAATAGAATGCTATTCAGCAGAAAGAAGGAGCTCACACGCTTCACATTTTGCTACGTGAATAATTGATGGTGAAAGATGGATACCATACAATTTCTTCTATAAGTGGGACCTAATCAACAAAACAAACAAGCAAAGTGGAAACAGAGATATGGAAATAATGAACAAAACTGACAGTGACCAGAGGGGAGGAAAGAGGTTAATGGGGAAAGAAGGGGAAGGGGCACATCAAGGAACATGTACAGAGGGTCCATGGACACAGACAGCAGGGTGGGGACTGATGTAAGAGCAGGGGGTGGGGGAGGGGCAGGGGAGAGCAATGGGAAAAATGTGCGACAACTGTAATTGAATAAATAAATAAATAAATAAATAAAATGGATGTATTCTTCAGCAGACAGGTTGGATGAGAGCTGGGACTGTGCCAGTCTCATTCTCTACCCTCTTCCTAGCTCTTCAGCTAATCATTAACTAACGTGTGTCCAACCTGTGTGTGTTCTAAATGAGGTCCACGTGTTCGTCTTTTCATATTAAGCTCCATCTGCCCTCTAGTCTCTCCTAGTTCAGATCAGGTTATTTGTACTACTTTGCTTGAGTTGCCTTAACAGAATAGCATAGACTGAGTGGCTTAAACAGCAAAAATTTTTTATTATGTCAAACAAAACAAACAAGCAAAATATAACCTAAGACACTGAAATAGAGAACAGGCTGACAGTGACCAGAGGGGCGAGGGGAGGGATTTCAGGGGAATTTCAGGGGAAAAGGGAAAGGGTATACAGGAACAAGTATAAAGGACACATGGACAAAAACTGGGGGGGGGGTGGAAATGGGAGGGAGGTAGGGAGGCATGGGTGGGTGGACTGGGGTGGGAGTAAAGGACAGAAAACTGTACTTGAACAACGATTAAAATAAAATTTAAAAATTTATTATCTCAAGATTCTGGAGGCTAGATGTCCAAGATCAAGGTGCCAGCAAGTTTGGGTTCCCTGAGGCCTTTCTCCTTGGCTTGCAGACAGCTGCCTTCTCCCTACGTGTTCACATGTTTGTTCTGTGCACATACATCCCTGGTTTCTGTGTGTCCAAATTTCCTCTTCTTATAAGGATGCTAATCAGATTGGATTAGGGCACAAATGACATAATGTAAACTTAATAACCTCTTCAAAGTACCTGTCTCTCAATCCAGTCAGATTCTAATGTATGGGGGGTTAAGGCTTCACTATAGAAATTTTGGAGACCACAATTCAGCCCATAACAGTGTTATATTGAAACATTAGGTGGCTAATTCTGTGATGAAATGAGGATATTGCAAATGCAGTCTCTGAGCTAGCTTGTGATGTCAACCAAGCCTCATTGTCTCCTTGACTTTCCTCATAATCACTAACTCAGAACTTGACCTGTCTGAGTTGCTATTTTTAGCCTTTTCTGTCCCATCTTCCAGGGTCAGCCTCTAGCTCTTGCTTTCATATCAGGAGCTAGCCCTCCGCACTTCCAGCATTTGCAGTGCTTCTGATTCTCAGTACCTCTGCATCACAGCAAAGACTTACATACAAGGGAGGCCCCCAAAACAGGAATTTATTTATTAAAAATGTATTTTTATTCTTATATGTTTAAACTTCAGTCACTTTCAAAGTCATCTCTATTTGATGCAATACACCTATCAAGAAGTTTTTTCCACTGCTCAGAACAGTTTTTGAACTCGTCAATTTTGATGTCTTTTAGTGCTTCTGCCATTTTCTGTTTCACCACTTCCACACTGGGGAAAACATTTCCCTTTGAGGACTCTTTTCATCTGGGAAAACAACAACAACAACAAAAACTCTCTGGGCAATATTGGGTGAATAGGAAGGGTGGGGCACAGGGGTCATGCGTTTTTTTGGTCAAAAACTGCTGAACATTCAGCATGGTGTGGACAGATACATTTGTAAATCACCCATCATGAAATGGGCACGTTCATTAAAAGAGTCTTCAAAGAGCCAAACAGCCTTTCACAACAATGCCAGGTGATACACTGATACAGATGGGTTCCTAGAACACTTACCTATTGGGGGAAGCCTACATGGCAAGGGGTCCACCTTTCAGAAGATAATTTTGTTTTTTTGGGGGATCCTCCTTCTTACATATGCCTGTTTCTAGTCCTTGAGCTTGATATGGCCAAGATTTAAATGGAAACTGATTTCTGTATTGAATGATTAAAATGCTATTCTGTTTGTAACCAAAGTTATGCCTTGTTAATTGCTGTCTTTTTCATAATTTGTCTCCCATTTCTGTATGACTATAATGGTATATCAAGAATAAAAGAGCCCTGGCTGGTGTGCCTCAGTAGACTGAGTGCTGGCCTGTGAACCAAAAGGTCACTGGTTGAATTCCCAGTCAGGGCACATGCCTGGGTTGAAGCCAGGTCCCCTGTTGGGGGCATGCAAAAGGCAACCACCTACTGATGTTTCTCTCCCTCTCTTGTTTCCTCCATTTCTCTGAAAGTAAATAAGGAAAATCTTTAAAACAAAGAAAAGGACACTCAACTTCCAAACTCCTTTTGATGTAAATTCAGACATAGCTATTACTGATAGGCTACATTTTAAAAATGAAAGAAAAAAATATATATATAACCAGTAAACTCTGCTAATCATTTCTCTTTCCCCATTTCTCTCTCTCTTCCCTCTCTCTTCTCTCTGCTTTCATATTAATGGGATGCCTGGTTCACAGCTACACTGAGCTTTTCAGAATAAATAATAGTAATGACAGCAATATGAGATACTTAATGGAGGATACCTTATATGGGAAGTACTGTTCTGAAGCTCTTACATCCATTAATAAATTTTATGCTAACAAACACTCTAAAATGTTACTATTACTATATTCCTATTTAGTAATTGAGGAAACTGAAGAAAAGTTGGTTTACCTGAATTCAGAGAGCTAATAGAAGCAAAGCCAAGACAAACTCAATCCAATCTTAGAGCCCTGGCTGGCGTGCACTACTGCATACGCCTCATTTTTTCTTTTCTCTCTTGCTGTGCGGTATATCATTCTGCTCATGCGTTGGTCAGTAAAGTACAGGCAAAGAAATAAAGTGTCAAACTCTGGAAGTTTTCCAAAGACAAAAGCAAGGAAGTACGTTTTTCCCTTTTTTCTTGATTTCTTCCTCCTCTGTACTGGTTGGGATTATATATAAATGGTCCTGAAGCACTTACTGGGGCCATGAGTTGACCTGGAGAACGGAGACCAACTTGTATATGAACAACAGGTAGTAAGAGCCTGCATCTCTGAGGATTTCTTGGATAACAAACACCCTAATGAGCTCTGAACTGCCAAACTCAAGACTTTTATGAGGAAAATAATAAACATCTACTTTCTTAAGCCACCGTTATTTGTTGGATGGAGATTCTTTGATACTGTTAAGAAACCTAATTTTTAATGATAAATATTAAGTTATGGAGTAAACAAATAAGTTTAATATCCTGAATACATTTTAAATTATGAAACATGTAGGAAGAATGCAAAGGGTTCACTTTAAGAATGGTATTTATCTGAGTATGAAATTATCTTATGATACACAGCATGGAAGTTTGATTAAGGAATTATTGGGAAAAATCAGAAAACAGGGCTGAGTGTTTTTTCTGATTTATGAAAGGTGTAATCATTGGGAGATTCTCACTGTGGTCAGCATGCCTCTTAATTTTACTTAGCATCCGTAGTTCAGTTGGAGGCATGTGACTGGGAAGCTATGTGGGAGGGCTCCTACCAACTATTAAGGAAACAGCACTTATCTGGAGACAAATCCAAACTCACATACTAATTTCATCCTCACACATAGTACAAATGCTGCTTTACATTAGTATAGCATAAACATGACCATTAGAAAAGTAAACTTCAGAAAAAACAGAGCTCAAAACTTTAGTTGATGAAATGGATTTATACATACTAATGCATATGCTACAGTAAGTTTCAAAAAGCTATTAAAACAGAAAACCTAGCATAAACTCTAATGATATTTTTAAAATTAGAAAGTGTTGAATGTAAAATCAGACCTAGATCAATCAGAAATCTTAACTCCAAACTGAACTAAAATTTAAAAGATATATGCAAACTTTAAGCTGAAGAAAAATATGATCTTAAGACCATCAGAGACAAATCTTCAAAACTGTCCACTTGTTCTCACATCAATATGATTTTTAGTTTGACTTAACCCACAAAGTCCCGTCTGAGTATCATAGGTGGAAGATAGTGGTCATCCACAAAAATGCTGTGATATCAGTTACTAGAATAGTGTCCACTCTCTAGACAATCATGCTCTAAAATCCATAAATTCCAGTTTTGTTTTCAATAGGAGGTGCAGGCAGATCAGGATCATCCTGCATGATGCCTTCAATTGTCTTGCTGCTACTGAGCACCAATAGCATGTTGACCTGGGCAGAACTATTACCATAGGTTGTAACTCTTTCTTCTCAGGAATCCTTGTTAGAGAGGATGGGAAAAGGTCCATTAATATTGTGTCTCATTATTTTTCTATCATGTCAAAAACATAAATTAGAAAAACTCCACTATCTGATTTATGGTAAATGAATTATATGTTATGAAAATATAAATGACCAATGCGCATTACAGAAAAAAATTTATAAACATTGTGAATCAATGTCATTCTTTGCCATTGCAGGAAGTTTTCTAACATACAAGGTAGGAATCTAACCAGCCCAGCTAACATACCATTTCTTTTCTTTCCTCATCTGATAATGGACAGATTGGATAATTTAGCTTTGAAACATATGTTTAGCAGAACTCTATAGTTTCTCATAAAAATGGTCAAGTTTCTCTCTCCCATCTCACCAAATAAATCAGCTCTACTTCGACAAATTTTATTTTGGAGTTCTCAGTAAGATTATAAAGAGGGAAAAAATTCCAAAGTGAAATGAAAAGTAAACCAAAATTACTCAATAAAAAATTAACTCTGTCCCTTTTCAACTCAAAACATCTGCTATTTCTGAGTATATTTCACTCAAATTAATAATAAACAGGAAAATACAATAAATTTCATTTATATATAACAAACTAAAACTTGATATTTTAACTTTTAAGAGTTAATATCAATTATCTATTTAAAGTATTAATTTTTTAACTGTTCTGTTTCTTAAAATAGAAGATTATTTTAAACCACTAAAACTACATATCTATTACTATCTGTATTTATCTATCTACCTATCCATCTCTTTCCAAATTACAAAAAAAAAGCATGGAATAACACAAGCATATTTTGTTAAGCTTGGGAGAGAGGCAACAAATTTCAGCTGGGAATTTACATTACAATATAGTAAAGATTATTATTGGTTTATATATCCACCTCAGTTTGGCATAAAACTTCATAAATGGAAATGAAAGTCATGTAATAAAAGAGTTGCATTTCACCACAAAAATTCAAGCAATTTCAAACCACACAGTCACTAGTAAAATTTTATGTGCAGTGGAGCCTTTGCATGCCTCCTGCTTTCTCTAGCACCGTACATCTCTCAGCTCATCTGATTGTCATTGCAATATGGTTATCACTGAGTCATATCACAGGGAGAGAAAGTACTTAATTAAGTATTCTTTTGAAAGTGTTTCATTGATCCTTTGTCTTGTAGCAATTGCAGTGAAGCCTGGAATACTTTTTCTTAATTGTTAGTTTTATGATTTGTATTAAAGTAGACTTGAGATTGATTCCCAGATGCCATTCAACACAGAGCAGGCCTATTGAAATGCTGATTACACAAATGGAAATTCAAGATCTTCCATGACATATGCAGCTTACATAAAAATATCTCATGCATGACTCTTCTCCCATTGGGGACTTCATGTATCACTTTTCCAAAATAACTTTTGGCTCTCAGATTAAGCGAGTCTATATTGAAGTTTAGGAGTCTATGCTAACAGCTGAATCAACCATGAAGTGTTCATTTTGAGGTTAACTAGATAGGAAAGCAAGAGAACTACGGTATAAAATAATTTTATTGTGGTGAGGACACTAAACATGAGGTCTTACCTCCTAACAGATTTTGAGGGGCACTATTCAGTATTGTAAATGATAAGAACAACAGTGCACAGCAAATCTCTAGAACTTATTCATCAAAGCTGGAACTTAAAGCTTGTTGAATGGCACCTCCTCATTTCCCTCTTCCTGCCAGCCCCTAACAACCATTTTACTCTGCTTTGAGTTTGACTCTTGTAGATACTTCATGGTAGTGGAACCACATAGTATTTTTCCTTCTGTGACTGGCTTATTTCTCTTAGCATAGTTTTCTCAAGGATTGGCCATTTAAAAAGAAGTGATATATCTTCAGTGTTTATCCATATAAAGAAAGGCATCATTTCCTTCTTTCTAAAACTGAATCATATTTAATTACACATATATTTTATTATATATTTAACATTTCATTATATAGGTGTATATTCACATTTCCTTCTACATTAATCTATTTGTGGACATGTACATTGTTTACACATCTGGGATATTGTGAATAATGCTGCAATAAACATGGGAGTCCAAATATCCCTTCAAAAATCTGATTTATCAATATAATTAACTCATACTAAGTTCCTTAAAATGTTAAAATTTATTATTTAATTTCCAGTGAAACATGAGATATATTTTTAGTATAAGTTTTATAAAGTAGACATATGAGGTCTGTCTGGAAAAACTCCAGCTATTGTTAATATGAGAACAGTTTTCAGAACACTGATGTAACCTGGCCACCAAGGACAGTGGACTGAAGTGCGCATGTGTGAATAAAGAGTACTTCACTGTATTAGTTAGTAGAGGCAGTCGACGCTGTTGAGTGAGCATATGTACTATGTGGCTGTCACATTCAAAATGACTGATCTCCCGTTTGCAACATTTAACCTAAAGAATATTATGTTAAATGAAATAACCCAGGCATGGAAAGAAAAAAAGACAATAAAGATTATATGTATTCATGTATATAATATGCCTACATTATATATAAATTCATATACTATATATGAATATGAAAAGACAAAAGGCAACTATAGGAAAGTTAATAATCAGTGAAGAGAACACAAAAATCCTTTGTACCTTTTTTATCCATTCTTGGTCATGTTCATGAGCCTTCTCAAAGGCTCCACAAAGCTAGCCCTTCCTGCATTTACAGGTATTTTTTGTTTTTAATTATATTTTATTGATTGTGCTATTATAGTTGTCCTGATTTTTCCACCTTTGCCCCCTCCACCCAGCACCCTCATCATTTTATTTTATTTTATTTACTTTAATTTTTACTTTTTTATTGTTGTTCAAGTAGTTTTCTGCCTTTGTACTATTTTTACAGCCCTTTTGATTGTAAGTTCAAAATTTATTAAAATGAAAAGCTAAAAACAAAAGAAAATGACTGAATTAGTAACACAATGAATCTGCATCAAATTTAACATTAAGCTTGAACATTCCTCCACAGACACTATTTGGATGATTCAGAAGGCTTTCGGGGATGATGCAATGCGTGCAGTGCAAATAAAAGTGTGGCACAAATGCTTCGAAGATAGTCTGTTGAAAGCGACCCACATACTGGAAGGCCTGCAACAAGCAGAACACCTGAGAATGTTGAACATGTATGGGCTGCAATCAACAAAGAGGGGTGACTGACAGTGTGAGAACTTGAAGCCGATCTGGGGATTCCAAAAACTACTGTGCCTGAATTTTGACACAGGATCTTGGCATGAAACATGTCGTGGCAAAATTTGTTCTGTGGCTTCTACTACCAGAGCAGAAGGAACATTGTGCTGTAGTAGCTAATGACTTGATTCAAACCACTACCGATGAGCCAGATTTCCTCAAGAAGGTCATAACTTTGAAGGGTACCGAGGCATCATTGTTCTATGTATAATGTTTCTTATATCTTGTTTCTTCAGTAAATGCCTCTATTTTTCATATTACATAGCTGGATACTTTCTGGAAAGACCTGTTATAATATAAAATCTTTAATAACTAATATAGAAATAATAAGCATAAATATGAAGTGTAAAATAGAGAAGTATGTTGAATTGCCTCTTTCACTAGTAACAAATATAACTGGTTAAAAGTGTTTGAAAACACTTTGTAAGATCAGGAAGGTTAAGCAAACAAAAAATAAGTTGAAATTTTAAAAAAGAAAAACAAAGCTTAATTTCTTCTCTTCTATCAGTGAAGAATTTCTGTAAGTCTCAAGAATTTAAAATTTTTTTATTTTAGTAAAATTCTCTTGATGTTAGAATTATTAACATATGTTTGGTTGAAAATGTCTTGAGTTTGTCTTCATTTTGAGACATACAATTATGGGCATAGGGTCATACATCAGCCGCAGTTTTCTTTAGGAGCGTTTAAAGGCATTCCACCCTCTTCAGCATTACATGGTTTCTTTAGCGATCCAGCTGGCAGCTTATTGTAGCATTTAAAAAAGCACCATACTATTTTTTTCATTTTTAGACATTAACACTATGGACATTAAAATTGTAGGAATATTTGTATTCTGACTAATGTGAGCCACATTTTAGAATAAAATATATTTTGAATTTGAAAAGAAGTTAAGCAATTATCTGATAAAATTAACCTAATCAGAGATTGAAATAATTCAAAGTTGGGTTTTATTTTTTGGAGGGGACCTTATCATATGTAGTTTATCATGATTTATACAGTACAGATAGTGCTTTGGATGTCTCAAATAAAAGTCTGGATTATTTACCAATACAGTTTCTTAAAAGGCTTTACCACCAATTTTTGCTATTCCAGCTCCACTACACTGCGAAAAGTTACTAGCTTCCCCCAAACTTTGGGTTATAGCCTACATTCATTGCTAAAGTCTAGCAAAAATGGCACAAAATTAAACTTATGAATAAATTTCAATAAAGAGTATTCATACATATAATAAAGCCCATATTAGAAAACATAAAGTAACAGTAAGTTATAATATTTTATGATGATATTTTGTTGTTGACTTTGTTAATATTGTTCATTTTATTTCGATGTGAAAAAGAGTTAACATTGTGATATTTCTAAAGAAGAAAGTGTAAGGCAGAGGTCAAAATATTAGAAAATAAGAAACATATTTTTATTGAATAAGATGGATACCCATCTTGTGAGTTTGAGAAGATATAAAATACTTTGAAATACTCAAGTAGTATTAAGGCAATTTTTGAGAGTTTTGGAGTGTGTGAAAGACCCCAATAAGTTTTGGGGAGTCTCTAAGACATATTGAACTTCAAAGGGACATGAAAATGTAGTCTTCCCATGTTCCTGGAAGGTTAAGAAAACCAGAAATGTCAATGACCAGCTCTAATATTTAAAACAGTGCACAAGATTCAGACATAAAAAGTGTGGTTGTTTATTGGTTGTATTTTTAACCAATTTAACCTCAAATTACTGTCACACATCTATAATGGTGTTTTGGTCGATGACCACATATGTAATGGTGTTCCAGAAGATTAAAAGGCAGCTGAACTTCCTGACATAAAGGGAGAGATCTATGGTTCAGGAGGAACTTTTTTTTCTCTGACAAAAGCAGTATCTGTGAAGCTTGGTCATAGATGTGTCTTACTCACAAAAGCTTGATTTTGAGCACACAGATACATCCCATCAGTCAGCCAACGACCTGTTCCATCACAGAGGAGCCTGTTCCAACAGTGCTGCATATTCAAGGGCACGCCAGCGCTCCCAGACCTAGTTTGGTGGTCTTCTGAGCACATTGCTGTAAATTCACTGTTGAGGACCTGAGATCTTGGACGAGGACAAAAGTCCACAGGAGCTCCTGTAACAAGTACTAAGTGCTACTGCCACTTATGTAAAAGCTCTCTGTAGTAGTGTGGAGTTAGCCTATGCTTGTACTTTAAAAAATATCTTCAGGTTGTTATTATGTAAAGCATATGTGAGTTTCATTTCCTCCATCCACCAATGCCCTGAGAGGCCTTTGTGTCAGGTGGGGTCAATGAAACCAAAAACAAATTCCTAAGTCCAAATACTGAGTTCTCACTTTTACATTCTCTCCATGTTAAACTCCCTCTTTATTTTTATGAATGCCACAAAGTTTCTTAATCTGACCATTGCTCCAACCTGCCATAGCCAAAACTAAATTGCTATGGCAACCCTTTCTGTTTATTTATCTCCCCATCTTGGCTTCTTATTCCTCCCAATCCTCAGGCCACCTTCCACTCCCTCCTGACACTCACTACTCTGGTGATTTATATCTGATGCACCAGTCTCCCCTTGATATTTTGATCAATCCAATCCATGTCCCTGTTCATGGAATAGCACTGGCAGCTTTTATATTCTATTTCTGAACTGTAAATGGAGATGGGGGAGGGGCTTGTGGGACAATGTTTTCAAAGTCTACTGTAGTGCACAGTAATGTCCAAGGCCTCCACATTATCACACCGCTCACTCACTGACCCACACAGAGCAACAAGCAGCCCTGCAAACTCCATCCATGGTAAGTGTTCTACACCAGAGTACCATTTTTAATTTTTTACAGCGTATTTTTATTGCACTTTTTCTATATTTAGATACAGAAATTTTTACCACTATGTTACAATTATAGTATTATGTACCATGCTGTACAGGCTTGTAGCCTAAGAGCAATGGCGCATCACAGATAGCCTAGGTGTGTAGGAGACTATACCATAGCAGTTTGTGCAGGTGCACTCTATGATGTGTGCACAACAATGAAATCACTTAAAGGCACCTTCCTCAGAATGTATCCCCTTCATTAAGTGACTCGTGACTGTACTGACAAACATCTCTCTGAACTAATAATGTGCTGTTGTCTAAACTAGTAACACCAGTGACAAAGCATGTCTTTTACTTCTCAAAATTCCAGATATGTTTAAGTGCCTGAGCTCATCACATTTCCCACAATGCTTTCCTCCTTCTTTCTTCTTTTTATCCTTTCTTCTTTTTCTTTTTCACCTCTCTCTTCTCCATCTTCCTTCTCCTATTCCTCCTCTCTTCTGACCTTCTTCCTTCTTCATCCTTCTCTTCCTGTTCTCTTTCCCTCTTTTCTTTTTTATTCTTGTTCTTATTTCAAATATAAGATATTCTACACAGCTAAACTTATATGTATCATTTTCAATGAGTCACCTTACAAATCTTCTGGCAGAGTTATTACATTATTAGTGATGGGAGTGGTGTTTTATTATTATCTTAATAATGCATTTACAATAATGTATTCTAAAAGTGCATCATGCATTTTAATTTGTGAAAGTAAACTATGAGCTCCTAAAGGACATAGAGTGTGTATTTTTCAGCTTCAAATATATCCCTACTCTTTGTCAAAAGTCTGCCTATAAATTACTGCTTAAGAGATGTCTGTTGAATTAAAAAATATTTTGTGAACATGTAAATGAAGAGTGTGAGTAGATATATTCTGTGCAAGACATTGAATAAGACAGTGATATTTAGACTGGGTAGTACTCTTGAAAAAAAGAAAGCATTGTAAGTACACTCAAGTACCTAGAGATTACCATCTTAGAGGCACTGATGTGATCCTTTGGGATCAGACGGGAAGGAGGGAATCTGAGGAAAAGTGCGAACATCTTGCCCAAAATGTCACATATAATCTTGCTATTATGTCCACATATGTTGAAAGATCTCTGAAGACATGGACTAGACCTGATGTAGTTATTCATGTCGTAGATTTGCCAAACCATATTGGACTTATAAATTAAATAACTGATGTTAACACTATTGATTTACATTGTAGCACATTTATAACCATGGCTTCAGAAGAAAGTTAATATATTTTCTTAGTATAGTACAGGACCAGCAATATTTGATTATTTGATTTTGAATTATATCAGCTAGAAATATCAGAATTCCCAATAGCGACTAAAGAAATAAGGACTTAATTATTCTACTGACAAGGGATTTTATAGAAGGTCAATGAATTAATCAGTCTATTTCTCTTTTCAGACATTCACAGTATGTGGTCCTGAATCTCATTATGTTTTCTCTTCATTCAACTCCGTGTTTTGTGGCCAGATTCAAAGACTGAGTGATAGGCAGAAAGGGCCTTTCTGTGGGCGGACCTTTTCTGGGAAAGCATGTACCTGGGAACATACCATGTAGTTATCATTGTCAAGAAGGATAATATTTGTTTTTGTTTTGCTTTTGTCTTCCACAGGGAAGAAGGAATTAAATGGCTATTAGAGAACCAAATATTGTCTGCCATAAGTGTACAAATGAGGCTGATCTGTTAAAGAATTGAAAAGGTTGAGAGTCAGTACTGAAAAAACAATTTTCTCTTTGCAAGCTTTGTGGATGGTCTTTGCTATGTTATCTGATTTGGAATTCTGACTACTTAAGTTGCTTATAAGGATTGCTGTGATGCATTGGCTGATACAGTATCTCCTTATTTCCTTCCTTGTTTCTGGCCATCTCAATATGTCTCAGCTTTGCTGGTCTCTGGATGGAGCGAAATTGAAGTTGGGTCCTTTGTGTTGTGGTGACCCAGGAGGCTGGAGAACCTGCTTTCTCACTCTGTTCTCCTGTACCTGGTAAAGGGAACCATTTCTCACCAAAGATTTCCCTCTTGGTACTGAGCAAAACCGGACTGAAGATGAGGTGATACAGGCAAAATGAAGCTGTTCTTCTTTCCCCTTTCATGTGGTTATTTTCAGGTTTCTTTGTTCCACTGTGTTGCTGCAGTTTCTTAAGTGAACTCTCAGTCTCTCCCAGATGTGTTTTCGTGGCTACTGTCTAATTACTGACATTTGTGGGAGGATGGCAGCTTGTGACATCACCCATCCCTTGATTCAAATAATTTGATGAAAGTCCAAATAAACTCGGTTGTCTCTTGTCAGACAATCTATTAACCTCCTTTCATGTTGCATGTTAGAAGGATCCAAGCTGCCCATGCAAATAATAGGAAAAGGTTATCAGTGTGACGTAGAAATGGCAACTTGGGTCACCCCATTTTTAAACCAATGACCTGAAATGCACACACTGGTTGACAGACAATAAAACAAGAATTATGGTAAGAAGAACAAAATGATTAGTTACACAAAAGGCTTATATCATAACAAAAAGGACATTTGTCTCCCAATAGCTGTAAATATGTTGTTGTCTTTACAGAGATTATGCTTTCAAGAAGTTGAATGTGTGCTGTTTATTTCTCTCCTGTCTTGAGAATGCATGCCAAATATTCTGATTCAATAGCTGCAGGCCTCAGCATAACATGCAATGAAATTCTCTTATTTTTCTTGAATAGAGAATAATTAGGGCAGAGTCCATGAATCTACAAGTCTAGCCAAGAGATATTTTACATGTTCTAGAGAATTTTAACAACTGAATGAAGAAAATCAGTAATTCTTGGTGTTTTTCTATATTGGTACTTCTACTTCAAAAGAAATAATGTTAACATAAAGGTAAGAATTTTATTGTGCACAGTTTCAGAGGATATATCTATAGATATGCACTTTATATATAAAATATAAATTACATGAGATAAACAGATAATATTATCAACATTTTAATGATGAGTAAACTGAAGCTCAGATGTTGGTCGATGTGTTCAATGTGAGAAAGCTTATTAGAGAGACAGGATTTGAATCCTAAGATTCATTGCACCAAATAACATACCGCTTGACAGAGAGAGATGAGGAGAGACGAGCTGTATTTAAGAATATCTTATTGTGCCCTTATAAATTTGTGAGCTGTTCTTACCGCAATAAAATAAATAAGCCATGCATCAAACATTAAGAGTTTAGCTACATTAGCGCTGAAGTGATTCTTCCATGTGACACTGGGATCACACAGTGGACAGAACATACCTCTCTCAGTCAAAAATATGCAAAAATACTGTACTTGGCACAGATGCTTACCGATATCCCTTCAATGAATGATAACTAGCAATGGGTCACAAGTAATTGTTGCATCCTTTGACAAAACCGTGTGCTTTCAAATATTCTCAGGAGAAAAAATTTGACTAAGTTTTCTTTATGGAGGCGGAAATTTGGGAACAAACATGTGCACCAAGAGGCAACATAATTCTCAAAACAAAACGCTGGCGCTAAGTGGTGCATTGGCCGTGCTAACCTGAGCCAAGTCCAGCTGCATTCATCACCAGTTTTTACTTCATTGTGTGAAGGTTTTCCCGATCTCCCCGGATGCTGTTACGGCACTTCATAGGTATCTAAAAATGGGGGAGCACTTATGAAATAGAACACAAGCCTATTTGCTTGTTAAAGTGCCAAATGAAATTTTACATGTTTGAAAAACTAGAAATGCTACGTTTGTTAGCCACACAGTGGTGCCCTCGCAGAATAATCGATGATTTCATGCCAAGAAGCAAGGCAGTGGCAGGGCGAAAACTACACGCAAAGATCTTTAAGAGAAGCGTTGGGTATTCTCCCATGTCTGCATACTTTGAAACCTGTACAATGAACACCACCTTATTTCTTCAGGGGTTCCTACGCATAATTATTAAATTTACGGAATCCAGAGTCTGTGAAATTTTCATTAACTTTTTTACAGACACGGGACTTAGTAATACCCATCAGCCGTGTGTGTGTGCCCTGTGTTTTCCTATAGAAACAAAGTAAAATGAACAGAACTAGATATCACTATGCAGTGTATAACATGCTTCTGGGTCTGCTTTAAGCACTTAATTAATAATCTCAGATTTGCCCTATGAATATGGTATACAATCTTGGCTAACCCTGGGCCACAGCCTTGGATTTCATGGTCTCCCTCATGTCTCACCACAGGACAGGTGATCACGCTGCGCGCGGCTGAGGGTCTGTTGGGCTGGTGGAGAGACTGAGTTTTAGTACAAAAAATCTGAATTTTGCATTGGTTGTTAGGTTACATATTTACAATAAAATAAAGAAGTGTAGGTTAATTTTCAAGGCAAGATACAGAAATCTTTGAATTACACAATGCTCAAAAAGCTATCTATATATATACATACACATATATACATAATATATATATTTATAATTATGTTTTAATAAAAATTTAATATTTCTATTCATAATTTGATATTGTATTATTTGTAAGACATATAATTTATTATATTATAATTATTTACACATATAATATATAATTTATAAGTTGATATGCCTTAATAACTTGCACAAAAAACCTGTTTATTTAAGCTGTAATTGAAATAACATGCAAGTCACATTAGAGACACATTTAGGCAAACCATTACATTGTTATTTTGAATAATTTTTTAATTTGTTAAATATTTATAAAACATAAATGATAGTATCTACTTTATAGATTTTTTTAAATGGTTCAATTAAATGTTATTTTTAAAGCACTAGAAACACATTTAACTAATATTATCTAGAAAGTCTGTTAAAATAATGCTTTGAGGATAGTTGTCCTTATAGTGACTTATATTAAACTATTTTATGAAAAATTTATTTCAAATAAGATAATAATTTTAAATAAATATATGTACATATGAAGGAGAGACAAAAAACCTGAAATAATCTTCTGGAGGGCAGGCCCCTTGTAGTTCAGGCTTTCCCGGCTCGGTGAATGTTCTAGGGACACATCTGTATCGGTGTACCAGCTGGTGCTGTTGTGAGAGCCACATTTGGCTTCAGGAATTTTTTTGCAGACTCTTTCAGTTTTTGCCCATTTCATGATGGGCAATTTATGAGCACACCTGCCCACACCATGCTGAGTGTTCAGCAGGTTTTGACCCAAAACGGCATGACCCCCATTCCCCACCCTCCCTATTCAGCCAGTCTTTCCCTGAGCAACTTTTTTGTCCCCTTGATAGAAAAAGTCCTCAAAGGGAAATGTTTTGGTGATGTGGAAGAGGTGAAACAAAAACAGCAGAAGCACTGGAACGCATCAAAACTGAGAAGTTCAAAAATTATTTTGAGCAGTGGAAAAAAACATCTCATTAGGTGTATTGCATTAAATGGAGAGTACTTTGAAGGTGATTGAGTTTACACAACTTTTTATAAATAAATTCTGTTTTTGGGGGGTCAACTCTCATACGTATGTGTATCTCTACATAAAAATGAATGTCTTGTAGCTTAACTTAGTATGTTACTCTGAAAGAAGTTGGATAACTGCTGATGAATTGGAAAGATATCATCTCAGTCAAAAAATATACAAGAAAATGGATCCTGCACAATCTTTTCTTTCTTTTTCTTTTTTTTTTGTGGGGGCAGGGTCTGTGTTCCATGGTGTATCCTAATTTGTTCATACACAAACCTAAAGTTTTGGCATGTTCACTGATATTTTACTTAAGAATGTGGTCTTGCATGCACAAATCCACTAGATCAGTGGGTAAACTTATAAATGTGATATATAACTTAAACTAAAAGGAATACTCTAACATTCACATTATTGCAGTCATTTACCTTTTTCTTCTGCCAATGTTCTTATAAATGAAAGCAAATAGATATCTTTAAAAATTAAATAAGATTTTGCATTTTAGTAGAGTTCATATAAGCATTTGATTAGGAATCCATATTAACAACTTTATATTTTAGAAAGAGTAAAGGAAAATATTACAGTCTTACATTTATGCTAGTTTAAAATTATATTCTTATGGCTACTCTGAGTAGTTTCTCTAGTGATTATTTTTTGCTTATCAAATTATTTCCTTTCTATCCAAATCACCTAGAAGATATATGTGTCAGCAACAGATAACTGTTCCTTATTTTAGTAAGTTAATTTTTAAACAAATTTACCATCAAAGAACCAGATTGATATTTAATTGAATTAAATATAGATTCTGTCTCTTGGAAGAATGAATAAAATTCATGTCCAAGCCCACACTCACAAGGAGAATTAGAGGGAGGTCAACTATCCTTTCTCACTTAAAATAGAGTTTATCAGAACCTAAAATTCTTGGGCCAGGAGAATTACTCACCCAAATGTCTGGCAGAATAACCGTCAGAACTCATGAAATAATAAGTTCTCATGGTTGAGGTTTTAGATTGTATAAACTTAAAATGATAGTCAATTTATATTCTCATTTATGAGTTGTATGTGACATTGATATTTTACTCACCTTTAGTCAAAGCTTAGTGTAGATTAAAACAAAAAAGTTTTCTCATTCACTGGAGGTTCTAGTTTTATATATTGCAAATCAAAGAGCATCAATAATGCTCATGAATGCATATAAGAGCGGTTTATCTGTTACAGACATTTTCATGCATGCTTCTGGCAGATTCTGTTTTCCTGTTAAACCATAGCTTTACATAGAAAAACAACTACTTGTGAATTTTTAAAGTAGGCCAAATTTAATATGCTTATTATATCAAAGCCATGTTAAATGAAGAAATGAAAATCAAAGCCAATATTGAATGTGCTGTTTTCACTCCTTGAACTACGTCCTGGGCCTTGTCAAATAAGCCACGTTGTAATGGAGCATCTTTAAAAATAACATGGCATTTATTCTGAGCAGCTCTTTGATGTAGTTTTGAGTTAAAGGGCATGTGAGGAAAAAAAAACAATATTGTTACTTACCCTATGTAACTTCCAGGCAGGGGGGTTCAAATGATAAATTATTTAAAGGATTAAAGAAGACACTGCAGGGCTTTTCTTGCTTATTAAGGGTGAGTAATTTTCAAACTCAGTTAAGTAAGATTTCAACATATTCTTTCTTCTACATAAGCTGGTATTTGGCAGGATCATGGCAATAAAAAATGTTAAAACTTTTCTATCATTTTCTAGGGAAGATAATGGTTCTTCCTGATTAGCTTTTCCTTCCTTGTATTTTACTAAAGCATAAACTTGTTGTCCTCATATTAGCATGATAATTTTTTAGGCAGCTAATACAAAGCAAGATCCACAATGATCAATTTCTTTCTGATATTCCTATTAGAAGAGGAAAACACATAGGCACATATACTTTTAGGATAACTAACAAATTATAAGAGCAATGATAAAAAATAGAATTTTGAAAATTATTTAGGAAATGAAGATAACTTAGAGAGCTACTAGATTTGCATAGTGTGAGATGATAGAGCGTAGTTATAGATTTATGTGTAAGTGAATTACAACAATCTTTAGATATTTCTCAAGTGGAAAAGAAGAGAAAAGTATTTTGGACAGGTTGTAAATTCAGTTTGGGCATATTTACATAACCAGGTACCTCTGTAGATAGAAGAGACCAATAATATTATGACTGTTTGGGCCAGAAACTCAGATTCCAAGGGCTCTGTTTATGTTGTGTGTAATAAAAAATATTAGGCTTGTTTTCAATTCAAGTGCTCCGAATTCCATTCAAAAGCCCAGGTAAGGATCATAATAGCCCTGCCTTATGTGCTAACATTGTCACATGGTTTCATTTAAGATCCTGTTTGCCTGTTACAAGAAGACAGACATCGTGAGCCTATGGTTTCTCTCTAAAAAGTAAAATACTGTAAGGGACTCGTAGTGTTGGTGTCACTCATCTGTAGCAAGGTTCTAAGATGCTGGTTTTAAATGTATTGCTTTAGAAATGGAAATGCCATTCAGCATGCAAGTTCAAGTATACTTCTATTATAGAGACACAAATTTATAACTTTATATTGGGACATTTAATCACTTTTTTTGAGTGAACAAAGAATGTGAACAGAAAATGACAACATAATAATAAAAAAACTGAGCATCAGATAGCTGGAATATGTCACCCTGCTTTCCCCATTTCTAAAAAAAAGAGATGTTCTATCTGAAGCAAACTTTCCAGTCTATTTTGGGGGGAGGTGGGATAAATGCACATGTCACTGTATCTTATTATGCATTAATATCTGTAAATACACATAACTGGATCATGCAATCTGTTATTTTTTTTCATGTGTTCATTTCTTTGTTGGATTATATCCTCCACAGGGACAGTTGTCTGTGTACTACGTCATATCCTTTTCACAAACTCAAAGAAATCATTTCTGAAGTTCTATCCATCTTCTCCTGGTTTTCTGTTTTCTTCTGCTGGTCAGCTTTGCTGTGATATTAAAAAAAAAAAGCCCCCAAATCTCAGAGACTTCTACAAGAGGCTTATTTATTATTCACAGTCCAGAGCAGCAGCTGTGCTTTGGCTGCTAAGGTTATGGGTGCCCTCAGCTTGGCTTGGCTCTCATCCATGTGGCTTCTCATGCTGACATCCAGGATGAAGTTACGGTTCCTCTCTGGGGCAGGTCTGTTCTTGCGGGTAAGGAGGAATCAAATGTAATTACACAGTAGGCACTGTTCGGTCTGTTTTTTTTGTTTGTTTGTTTGCTTTTTTTTTGCTCAGCAACATATTTTTGAGATTAACCATATCATTGTATACATCCAGAGTTCACTTCTTTATATAAATAGTAGTGTTTTACTTTAGAAATATATCTAAATTTGTTTATCCATTTACTTGTTGATGAACAAGTGAGTCATTTCCAAATATTGGCATTTTAGGCATAAGGTTGCTATGAATATTCATGCAAAAGAATGTGTATGAAATGACGTTTTCTTTTCCCCTGGACAAATCCCTCAGAGTGAAAATGCAAGGCGATGTAGAAAGTTAATTTTTAACTTGGCAAAACATTGCAAAATTGTTTTATAGGCTGAAATATTTTCTATTTCTACTAGGCATGATTTATCTACATATTTACCTATACTTGACATTACCGGTCTTTAATTTTAGTCATTATGTATATCATGGTATGTGTTGATACACAGTAGTTTTCATTTGCATTTCTCTAATAACTAATAAGGTTGAATGTTTGTTTATATACTTATTGGCCATCCATTAAAGTTCTTTCCTGAAAAGAATAATAAGATATTTTGTCAATTTTTGGTTCTTATTTTTAATGATTTTAAAGATTTTTAATATAGTTTGTGTACATATCTCTGTCAGTTTTATGTAAAGATAATTTCCAGTTTGTGTATTATATATATTTTAATATTCATTTTCTTAATAGTTTTTTTAAATTTTATTTTAATTGTTGTTCAAGTACAGTTTTCTGTCCTTTACTCCCATCCCAGCCCATCCCCCCCAGTCCTCCCCACCTCCTTCCCATTTCCACCTCCCCCTAGTTTTTGTCCATGTGTCCTTTTTACTTGTTCCTGTAAACCCTTTCCCTTTTCCCCTGAAATTCCCTCCCCTCTCCCCTCTGGTCACTGTCAGCCTGTTCTCTACTTCAGTGTCTTTGGTTATATTTTGCTTGTTTGTTTGTTTTGTTGATTAGGTTCCTGTTAAAGATGAGATCTTATTACTTTTTTTAAGGGGACATTATTATGTTGATTTACTTATCAGCTTTTCATGGACTTTTGCTCTTTATCTTCTATCCAGAAAAATTTACTTGCCCAAAAGCTTTGGAGATTTTTCTCCTGCCTATTTTCCTAGGAGTTCTATACTTTAGTTTGGTTGTTCAAGTACATGATCCGCTTGGATTTAATCTTCATATACGGTCTGAGGTGACTTTTGGAGTTGATTCTTCCCACATCAATATTAGTAGTTCCTACACAACTTGTGAAAATGAATGCTGTTTTCCCATTGAATCACCTTAGCACCTTTAGCAAAGGAACTGGTGAGAAAGAAAGGATGTATGAATTATAATTAAAACAAAATTTAGTAAGTGTGCAAAGAAATACATTAAAAAATACCACAGAGAGAGTTGAGTGGTCAGAAAGATTATGGGAGACAAAAATGGGGAGGTGAAATATTTCTATATTCAGAATTAAAAATGATAAATTGAAAAAATATTATAAAGATCCCACTAAGGAAATGGATTAAATTATTTTTCCCTCAATAAATTTGGTACCTATTCCAGGAAAATTACTTACTCAGCCCTGGCAACCTTATCTGAGAATTAATCATTCATTGAAATAAAGTAAGTGCAGCCATGTTGGCTGGTTTTCAGGGCGGTTTTTTATTGCCTCTGAACTTAGAGGATCTTTTTGTAAAACAAAATTTGGGAGATGACGTAGCTCTAATGGAGGTGAGCAGAGCAGAGCTAACAATAAGGGTCAGATCGATGCACTCAAACAAGCTCTGCTTAAGGTAACACAAAAGGATCCATCAAAATTAATTCTTGCGGGATATTAGTCCTGTCTAAATATTCATTCAGTCATTAGGTCCACACTAAAAGGCCCTTGGAATTTGGACTTATCGAAAATGTCCTTCAGCATATTTGGTCCATGACAAGTTGCTGTTGGTATTTGGTCCATGCTTAGAAAACACCTTGAGTTCAAATAGCCCATATTTCTATGTTTTTGCTTTACATGATCATTACATTAAAATACCATCATGTTTTATCAGTCCAATAATTGTGCTGTGGCTGTATTGCTAATAATAACCCCTCTTGTCTGGGTAGCCTAGCTAGTTATGGCTCCTGATCAAGGACATTTTGGTGTGGATAAAACATCTCCATGGATGTTTTGGACAGGACTGGATTTTAAGAACCTTTTGATATGTTACAGACGTCTCTGTGAAAGTTTTGGACACAGCCAAATATTTGTTAATCAAATAATGAGTATCAAAGATAGAAGTAAGGAATGTGAGAGGCCCACAAAAAACTCATAGGCAGAGTCAACAGCAGATGGTTCTTACCAGAAGGAAAGTGGGGTGGAGGGAGGAGGAAGAGGTATGAGGGGATGAATGGTGATGGAAGAGGAGTTGGTTAGGGTGGTGAACACACAACACAATATACAGATACTGTGTGGTAGAATTGTACAACTGAAACCTGTGCAATTTTATTCACCAGTGTCACCCTAATAAATTCAATTAAAAAGTTAAAAAAACTCAAATCAAATCAAAAGTAAATGATGCTGTCATGTGATGAGTTGCAATAAATTCTGGAAGACTTAGAGTTCCTTTTTTAGTTGACTATAATAACAGACCCTGCTTTATGCCTTTACCCCGCTAGGCACCTCGTGGGGGGGGGGGGGGGGGCGTGCACCAGAGGGCCCATTATTGACTACCGTGCTTCGAAGCTTGTTGGGTTCAGAGCTCTGCATGAAATACACCTGAGATCCTTCCGCGCCTCACTAATTGACTGTTAACACATAATCCACAGATTTGATTATCTTCAATTTAATCCAAAGTTACATTTTGAAAGTCTCTCATGAGAAAATAGCCTAATCTTTTATCATACTAAGACGTCTTTTACAGTTTTATGAGGCATGTACTTAAAAACGGGAACTTCCTTCTTTCTTGAAAGGGTGTGTGGAATTTCCTTTTGAATGAATGTATTGCTGTCAAACTGTACCTAGTAGTCTGAATATATGTAGTGCCCTCCAAAAATAAAGACCATACTGCATGTAAAAATATGGAGTTCTTGTTATGTTTCACTCTCTCACAAGTATAATTTTATGACAGTATTTTAATTAATATAATTGGGAAATAAAGTATTAAAAGTTTATCAAAATAATTCCTAATAATATGCTCTATTGTCAGAATAGTATTTTAATGTGATGGTTTTACTGGTACCTCCAGGGACTCGAGGTAAACTGCCTATTGACTAAATAATAAAGATGTAGATAATTGAACAGTAACTCATGAATCACATCTTTCACCAAGTTGAATGATATATTTACCATTTCTTAAAATGATATTTATTATATTTTGACTCCAGAATCGTTAGTGAGTAGAGCGTTTCAGGATGTCTTTTGTCAGTACTAGTCTTGCTGATAGAAACATAGCCTGAGAACTATATTTAAAGGTCAGTCAATGCTCCCATTACCAGTTTCAGATCTTTTTACTTTGTCATGTTAAATTACCTGGTAATATAATGTGTTCTCTTTCCATTTGGATTTCATTTTAGTAATAATAAGACAATGGAATGCTAATGATTTGACATATTTCAAAATTCTCCTGGTACATGTGTTTTTTCACTGCAGTTTCTTTGAGAGGCAAAGAATAATAAAAGAAAGTATGAAGAAATAAGTGAATTCTACTTTATTTTTGGTATAAGATTAGGGCAAGGATATACAGAGAAATTAAGCAACAACGGGCTAAGGTAGACACATTCATATTTTCCCCAGAAAATATAAAATGAAGTGGTATAACTTGAAACACTCACGTGAGATTTTATCAGAAGGTCCAGGCACAATGTCTTTTCAAGGTGGGGAACAATTAAATTATGATTTGTTTGCATTTTTACCCAAAACCCTAAAATATTGGAGTAACTGTGAGCATTGTAAAACCTTGTTTATATTGAATAAACTTACAGATTGATAATAAGGCTACTTTCTTAAGAAATCTAAAATCCCTTTAATAATAGAGCTTTTTAGTTCTTATTAGAGAATGCAATAAACTTTGGGAGATGTAACACAATTTTATAATTCACCCTAAATTAAGTTAAAGTTATAAAGCCATTACATTAATTTTCATTATGTATCCATCTTAACATAAATTATTTACCTTAATGTAACAAGAAAATAAATGAAGATAAATATGCAAAAAGTAATTAATTCTTGGTTACTTATATTGGTACTGTGCATAAGATATTATACTAGAGTCAGTATATAGAAAAGACAAATTTGAATTGAAAATAATCAATCTATTTCCTTTTAATTTGTATTAAATTTATATCTCAATACTACCTCTACATTTTCTGTTCAAAAATCCCCAAATGCACCCACATGCACACTACATTCTCACACACACACACACACACACACACACACACACAGAGGCATGGAACTCTAACCCACTGTATGGGTTTACTGGAACAATCGTGTGTCAGCCGTCACAAATCCGGGAGCTGAGCCCCTGGGACAGCAGCCAGTCTCTTCTTCAGTGCCACCCCGAAGGTACCATTAAGGAATTCTCAAGTGTATGTGCCTATACTGGTTCTTTTTTCACAGCTTTATTGGGATATAGTTGACAAATAAAATCCCATATATTTAAAGTGCACAATGTGATGTTTTGAAATGTGCACACATTGTGAAATAACTATGTCAGCTAAGTTAATTAATGCACCCATCACCTCATACAGTTACCTTGTGTATGCATGTATGGCAAAAACATTTAAGATCCATTTTATTGTTTCTTTTTTTGTAAATTGGTTATCTATTTTCTTTCTTAGCATCTACTGTAATATTTTTCTTCTGCGTTTTTCTTATTGATATCCAAAAGAACATTATATTCTTAATTTAAAATGTTAATGTTGATCATATACTTAATTCTTTATTTTTTTTATAGTTTGTATGTTGGCGTGGGTTGTCTATTTAGACAACATTTTCTCTAACTCTAATTTTCTTATCAAATTCCACTTCTATTTGAAAACTCTAAAATCTCTTACTGAATTGGCTGTCATGTCCTATATGACCATGAACAGAGATGGTCTGGGTGTAAGATGCTGTTTGTTCATGGATTTCACAGGAATGACATGAAGCATTCATCAAAATGGGTGGTGTTTGCTAAGGGCTGCACATAGAAGAAAATGGTGACTGGGTTAACAATCTCAATTTACTTCCTGTTTGCAACCAAAAACTTGATCATGAATTAATATTTACTTTTTATAATTCTTTATGTGTAGGGTGAAATAACAATGGTGGTGTTTTTTCTCACTTAAAAAATACATAAAGCCCCCTCTGCTCCCCCTAGAAATCATCTCACTGTTGTCCATTACCATGAGGTTTTTTTCTCATTTTTCTTTTTTGCTCAACTCCTCAACTGCCAAACCCAGCCTGTCACTCCCCAACAGCTGTCAGATTTCCATCTATGAGTCTGTCTCTTGTTCATTTTGTTCATTAGATTCCACATATGAGTAAGATCATATGATATATGTCTTTCTATAATTGGCTTATTTCACCTAACACAGTACTTTCCAGATCTGTCCATGCTGTTTCAAAAAGTAAGATTTCCTTGTTAATGGCCAAGTAATATTCCATTGTGTAAATATACCACAGCTACTGATGAGCACTTGAACTCCTTCCAAATCTTACCTATTGTCAATTATGCTGCAATGAATATAGGGGTCCATATATTATTTTGCATTAATGTTTCAGGTTTATTTGGTTAACCTCCTAGAAGTGGAATCACTGGGTCATACAGCAGTGATTCCATTTTTTTTTTAGGTAATTCCATACAGCTCTCCACAGTGGCTGCACCAACCTGCATTCCCACCAACAGTGCACAAGGTTTCCTTCTTGTGCACTTCTTCAAATAGGACACAGAGATCATCAATAGATATATGGAAAGATGTTCAACTTCATTAATTATCAAAAATGCAAATTAAAGCCACAACAAAATGTTATCTCACACCTGTCAGAATGGTTATCATCAATAAGAGAACAAACAAGTGCTGGTGAGGTGTGAAGCCTAGATGGGTATAGGTCAGGTCTTCCCCCCCCAGGGTGGCCTGTTTTAGAAGTGTCTGTCTTTCACTGACTGTAATTTGAATAATATATTTATTCTTTTTGGGGTAGTCTCAGTTTTCTAAATCTATAGTTTGGTGCCTATCAATAATTGTGGGGATTTCTCAGTCATTATTTCCTCAAATATTTCTTTTGTTCTCTTTTCTCTTTCTTCTGCTATGTAGATTATTATATATTACATGCCTTGCAATTCTTTCACAGTCCTTGAACATTTATTAAGCCTTCTTTTCTCTTTGTTTTTAAGGTTGGGAAGTTTCTATTGATATATTTTTAATGTCACTTATTCTTTCCTCATCTACTAGTCTGCTTGATGAGTCCATGCAACATATTCATTGTTGTTGCAGCACTTTTGTTTCTAACATTTAATTTGAGTATTTTTAGAATTTCCATCTTCCCACTTACATTATACATTTGTTCTTTCATGTTGCCCACTTTTTTCCATTAGAACTCTTAGCATATCAGCTCTAGGTATTTAAATTTCTAGTCTGGTAACTCCCAAAGTTCTGACATTTCTCAGTCTGGTTCTTCTGCTTGCACTGTTGTTCAATATTTTTTTAATGTTAACCTTTTAACATGCCTTGGAACTTTTTGTTGAAAGCCATACATGATGTATAGAGTAAAATGAACAGAGGAAAACAGACCTTTAGTGTGAAGTTTTATGTCTATCAAGCTAGGATTTAGGCAGTTTATATTGCTGTCGCACCTGAAGGTGTCAGAGGCTTTAATTACTTCTGTTCTCATAGCTGTGGCTCCAGATGCCTTGGGGGTTTCCCTGGAAACTCTCCCTGACAAAGGTCCAGCGCCTTCCAGTTCTTTAGGGGGCAACACTCTGTCAATATGTCACAGGATCTGTACTCTGGTGTGCTGAAATACAAGGGAGGGGAAATGTGCCACAGCTATGTGGCTGGTTCTTAAATTTTTTGTGAGACCACTGGACTTTGATGTTCACAAGTATTTCTCAAGTTTTGTGTTTGTTTATTTGTTTGTTTGTTTTTTAACTCAGGTCAGGCAATAAGGCTTATGGGAGCTGGAACCGGGTGTTTGACTCTGTCTACATCAGTTAGACTCTGTAAAACCTGTGTGAGTGTTGGTGTAATAGTTTCCAACGAGGTCAGCTCTTGCCAAGTATAGCAGAGCACTGCTCTGAGTGTATTTCTAAATGGTTACTTCTCATCTTAGCATGATGGGGTATTTCTGCAATCTTTAGAATCAGCAACTGTTAGGGATGTGGGGGTTGAACTCATGAAAGTGTGGGAATCTCCACAAGGTGAATTTTCCTCCGGACGTTCCTAATTTCTCAAGCTTGTCCATGTTCCATCAAAAGCAATTAAACAAGTAACCTTTAAGTGTTCCTCCCCAGTGCTGGGTCCAGTGATGGTTTCTGTTCCCAGTAAGCTAGGATTCTCTATATCTGCATGCATCTTCAGTTTTCAAGGTGGGGGTTGTCCTATGATCTCAGTTCTCCGATGAGCTAAGAAGAGTTGTTGATTTTTCATCTTTTAAATATTTCCTTGTTGTGAGGATAGAAGTGATGACTTGTCATGTTAGATCAGAAACAAGATACTAGTGATGGATATTTAAGTAAAGGACACATGGACAAAACCAAAGGGGGGTAGGATCAAGGGTGGGAAGTGGGGATGGCTGGGGTAGGGGATGTGGCAGAGGAAAAATGGAGACAACTGTACTTGAGCAACAATAAAAAAAGTTAAAAAGAGAACAATGATAAAAATAAAATGGTGAAAAAGATATTAGTGATGGATATTTAAGTACTAATTATGGCTGTTGTTTACTGAGTCAGTAAATTTATGATTAACTTAAAATATTTATACTTATGGTGATAAATGAGAGGGGTCTACAACAGTTTTTTTTATGAATTATTTGAATAAACTTAGTGCTAATAGGAAAATTCACACAATGATACACTTAAAATTCATGTTTAAATCTCTACACATTGTGGGACTTGGCTACTTCTTATTGTGAATTTATAAATTAATGCCATTTGAATCATAAATGTAATCAGTGGTATCTTTATGTTTTAAAATATATTGATACTTTTTTGTGATTTATTAATAGGCAATTTTTAATATACCCTTAATTTAGAAAAACAGGTTTATTTTCTAATTGCTTGGGAAAGGAAGTTATAAATATGTTAAATTCTACAAGTAACATCATGTTTTATAAAATTAATCTTGAACTATTGGCAATTTAATTTTTGAGTATAGCTTCATGTCTACAAGCACCTAGTAAGAATACAATAAGAATACAACATTTTGCTATCTCTGTTTTTGCTATTTTCATTTTTAGTTATTAAATTTCTTGTCATTTTATTTTAATTTTCACCTAAACTTTTAGTCAAAATGTTTTAATATATGAGGTTTTTTAATTATAATTATATTTATTTATCTATTTTTAACATTACTTTTACAGTTTTCTTTTAGGTTTAAGAAATGTTTCTTTTGATGTCATTTCAAACTTACAAGAAAGTTACAACAATAGCACCAAGTTTTTCTGTATGTACATTTTACCCCCTTTTCCCAACACCAGTATTGCACTATATTTGCTGCAGCTTTTAAACTCTTGCCTCTCTCTCTCCCTCTCCCACTCTCTCTACTTTTTGAGTCTTTTGACACCAAGTTGCAGACAGGATGCCATTATTTCATGTAGACTATCTTTTCAATTAGGTTTTTTGGATCAATCTTCAAGGTTCAACTCAGGTATGTATTTTTTGCAGGAATATCACAGGATAAACTGGGCATTCATCTCAGTGCCTCACATCAGGGGACATATTGCATTGATGTGCTCTATTGGTGGTAACTTGAACTTGAATCCCTGGGTTCAAGAAGTGTCTGCCAATTCTAGCCACTGTAAGTTACTATCCTCCCTTTGCAAGTAGTCAGATGTTTGTGGGAAGGTGCTTTCATCTGATTCACAGGGTTCTTCTTCAGAGTAAGCTGTCAGAGTGGTGAAGTATGGGGAATTTTCCTCGTTTGTGTGGAAGTTGGCTAAAAGAATAATTGTATATTCCTCCTTTTTCATAATCTTTTTCTTACAGAAATCTAAATTCCCCATACTCCTTTTCTTTTCAGTCTGTAGTTTCCCAAAGGTACTTATTTGTTCTTATACTATTCTTCCCTGAAAAATCATCTCTGCATTTTAAAGGAACTATACAACCTATTTTATTCCTATAGTGTCTTTATGAAATTCATATTTTAGAGTACTTCCCAGAGGTTTAAAATGTCTGAGTCTCTGTGTGCGTGTATTTTTAAGGGTGCAACAGTCTATTATATCTCAGGATCTGTAAGGGTGTTGTGGTGGAATGCAGGGGAGGGGAAAGGTTTCACAGCTGTGTGGCTGGTTCTGATTCTCTGTGTTTTTCTTGTTTATATATCTTAGTTTACTTTAGCTAGCACCACAAAAACTACAGACCCACGCTTCATATGTTTGTCTTTTTCATGGAATCCATGGTATCTATTTCCTTTTAAAATTACTCTCAAATACTAATATGTCTTCAAGACAACCGGTTTATTATTTTTTCATATACCAATTAATTCATTTGCTTATTCTTATTCTTCCAATTGATTTCATATTCTTCTGATGAAACACACCCTTTAGTAATTCCTTTAGTAATGATATAACTATGAATGTGTGTAATCCCCATGTGTCTATCTGAGAACATTTTCATATTGTCTAGGTTAATCCAATCATTAAATCATGTATTTTTTCATTTGATTCTGGCTTGAAGCTTTATCTTTGTATCTTATATATATCCCTGTGGGTTTTCAGTCTTTTTTATTTGTCATCCTTCCCTACTATCGGCTAATGTCCTAGGATTGGATTCACTGGGAACCCCAAGGCCCCAGTTTAAAACCAGATCTACAGATTTCAGTTGACGGCATCTAAAATCTTCAGCTGTGTGCATTTGACCCAGTTGCTGAGAGTAAGGCCATTCTTTGCCTTCCATCTTCCTTCAGCAACAGCCTTCGTGAAGTCATGTCTACCGCAGCAGAGGGAAACATCTTTGTCTGCTTGTTTCACAAGAAGACAACCATCTCTTCCCACACTCCCTTTGGCTGAAGTCCCAGGTTTCACATCGAGCACATTTAGTATCAAACTTCTGAAGAGGAAGGACTCACCTTCCTTGGTTTCCTTGTAGACCTGAAACCCAGAAGATCTGCATGTCAAGACAGTCTTATATTTGAGCCTGTCTGACCTGTTTCTGGTCTAAACACCCATTCGCCTTGCTCAGGTGTGTCACTTGTCACCATTAGGTAATTTTGAGCTGTTTATATCTACAGAGTAAGTATGTGTTTCAAATCATAGATACACAAGCTTCCTTTTAAAAGTGTTGTACATGAAATTTTGGATTTTTCTTCTAAAAACTAGAAACTTTCTTCCCAGAAAAAAATTCACAAAGATAAACACACACACATAAAATTTCATTTAACATATAAGAATTTTCATAATATAAAAAATATAAAAATTAACCAAAACAAGTAATAAGACATATAGCTACTATCAGTAGAATAATTATGGAGGAACCCCTGATTTTAGTTCAGGATAATAAAAACACTATGACATATACCAACCAATAAAAGTAGAAGGTAAAGAAGAATAATTCCAGTCATAAATTTGAATATGTGTGTAATCTCCTCCTGTTCTTGCATTTTAATTAGGTGTTGTACAATGTGTTAAGGAGACATGAATTAACTAGAATTTAGAAATGCATTAAAATGAATAAAATAATTAATTTGTTAACAATATTTTGAGTGTTGAATTGTATAGTGAAAGCCACACAAATGAAATAAATATAAGGCAATGATGAATGTAGAAAAATGACCAAAAATTTATACAGTAAAAGGAATATAAATGTGCTACAATGTATGGTTTATATGAAAATGCTGTTTATATAATTCTAATCATGTACACATTTTTACTGATAAACTTGTAGCATTACTTGCTTTTTAACAATGTACAAAATACTTGTGATAAAAAATGATACTAAATAAAATAACCTATAGACAGTCTATTTTTTAAAATGTTGTATGAGTAAAATGGTAAAGTCATTTACATGAAAAGTGTTCCTTTTCATAATTATTTGTATAATGACTTTTCCTCATATTCACTTTTATCCTTCATTCCCACAGTGATTTTCAGTATAATACAGCATTGACTATGGAATAAAATTTGTTCTAAAGGAGACATATAAAATATATAATAATATAAAACCAAAATTGGAAAGGTCTTAAAAGCTCGGACTCAGTTCTGTAACAGTGTTAGAAAATTTCTATTAAAAACACAAGCTTAAGGAAAAGTATTCAAATATACTTTAAAGCTAAAGTTAAAATTAAAAAACTCAAGAAGTTAGAACATAGAAAAAACACGTGTAAGGGTCGTCTTTACCAAATATAGGTTTTGGCACTGCCACTTGATAAATTAAAACATAGAGGCTACAACAATAAATGGTCTGAACAGTTCTTAGCTATGAAAGGAGGTTCCCAAGGACAGAGGAATTCTTGAAGCAATGGAGAATGTAGCTCACTGTGTACTTAAAGACAGCAGATGTGGCCAGATTCAGTAGCAAAAGCTTTGAAGATAGCCACTAATCTGAGCTAGAAAGCTGATTTGTGAGTCCTTTTGGCTGAGGATACCTGTAGACAGGGACTCCTTTGAGAAACGGAGGTTAAGCAGTTTCCATTGTTTTCTAACATCTGAATGAGTACACATACGATGTTATGGAGAAAAAAGCAAAGACATTATGAAATGATTGCACATAGAGGGACAGCTGAAATGCCAAAGAAAGGATGAATTCCCATTGAAAAGAAAAACAAGCCACATTTATGAATAAATTCCAGTGAGCCTGAAAACAAACAAGCAGGAGGCAGAAATCTACAGCAGCGAAGCAGGACGTAACCGTGAGGGAAATCACAGAGCTGGAATAGCCCAGGAGAAATCCAAATCGAGGTCCAGAGCACAGAACCTGAAGGCACAGCTCCAGCTGTCAGAAACTAAAGTGTGATGGCAGCCATGGGGCAAAGTGGAATTTGAATAACAAATGCAGTCAAGGAGGAAAAAAAGAAACACCTAAGCACAGTAGTGAATGGCTGTGTATGCAGGCATACAAGGACCCTTCAAAGCAGTAGGAGTGGCAAATGCTAAAACAAAAGAACATAATATTACAATACGCTGAATTTGAATGCAAGAAGATTGCTTCACAGGAAAGCATGAACCAGCTACAGCAGGATGTCTATAGAAGATTGGAAAATCCTGTTTTCTTTCTATGTTCTTCACAATGTTAGTAGACAAGGATGAAACCCGAAATATGGACAAATTAAATAACATATTAGGCAAGTTGAATATTATTTTTGAAAATATGTGTGAAAATTATGCTTAAATGTATCAGTTATAGGCGGAGTATTGTTACATTCATCTTCGGACTTATTTAAACATCAATGTTGACTATGCCACTATAATTTTAGAATTTTAGAGAAGAGCATCAACCAAAAAATCAGCTACGATTTGATTGACTCAACAAATTAAATGTTCACCTACATGAACATTTCTTTATTACTACAGGGATCTATGGCAAGCAGTATGCTATACAGTTATATATTAGTTTTATTTTAAGCAAACTCAAGTAAGGATAGGAGAAAGACCATTTGGTATTATGTAAACTAATTATAAATCCTTATTACATAGCTGCTCCCCAGAGCCACACTCTAACCATTCATTGTCCATGGGTGTCATTGGCTGGTAGCTAGAGGTTAGGGTTGTATTCTGTCAATTACATAATCACACAGTTATGTAACTCTCGGCAAAATATCCCGACTGGTGCATGGTAGATACTTAGTTCATTGCATGGAGGGACAGATAGTTTGGT